>NC_081392.1:6120065-6322565 GCF_030684315.1 Stegostoma tigrinum
TGGGAGAATGGTGTACCATCCAGCAGCAGCTCCCTCAAATGTTAGACAAACCTGCCTTGGGCTGCTCAGCAATCCCTACATTACGGAGCGAGACTGGAAACGTCAGCATCATTCTCCTTAGAGCAGACAATGTGAATGGAAAATCCACCAGGAGGTCTGTCAAACATGAGAAATGGTCCCCAATGCCAGGAGCAATTGGAAGCTCCAGACCCTTAGCCCAGGGAGGGATCAACTTTCTGAGTCGGGAGTACAGCGGATGTTCACCTGAGTGATGCCTGGGACTGTCCCATACTTGGAGATCAAGGAGGCAGGGGCACTTTTCTCTGCAGTTTAGAAGAATGAAGGGTGATCTTACAGAAACTGACCAAATTGTTAAAGGACTAGATCATAAGGTGAAGGAGCAGCAGCAAGCTATTCAGCCCATCAGACCAGCTCTGCCAGATCAAGTAATTGCAGAAAGGTAGCGCCTCCCTCACTGCAGGGTCTAGATCCAGAGGACACAGCCTCAGGAAAAGAGAAAGGCCATTTGGGACTGAGATGGGGACTCGGGGGGTGGGGGGGGGGGGGGTGCAGGGGAGTGGGGAGCGGTTCTGGAAGCTCAGCTATTGGGCAGCTTCCTAAAAGTGATCAATAG
This sequence comes from Stegostoma tigrinum, assembly GCF_030684315.1. Classification (NCBI taxonomy): domain Eukaryota; kingdom Metazoa; phylum Chordata; class Chondrichthyes; order Orectolobiformes; family Stegostomatidae; genus Stegostoma; species Stegostoma tigrinum. The sequence continues at coordinate 6,120,700 of NC_081392.1, forward strand.
GTTTTCCAGTTACTGATGGTGCTAAGCAATTGGTGAATTCTGTGGGGAAAATGCCATTACTTTAAAAGCTCAGCCATGATCTAGAATGGAGGAACAGGGACTGAATGGCCTCCTAAGGGCAGTTTGCAAAGGATCCAGCTCAGAAGGTAAAAACAGCTTGTTTCTAAGACAGTGGATCACTGTGATCTGGTGGGCAGTGGATCACTGCAATCAGGGGTATAATGGATGATCACAGTCTGTGATGCAGTAGATCACCGCGACCTGGGGCATGATGAATCACCATGAACCAGGGTGCAGTGGATCGCTGTGATCTGGGATGCAGTGGATCACTGTGATCTGGGGCGCATTGCCTAAAAGGGCAGTGGAAACAGGCTTAGTAGTCACAGTAATTAGGGATTTCATCACATGCCCTCAGTTTCCAATTGCCAAATGTTAATGAATAAAGACAAAGCAAATTCTTTCATGGGATATAGGGATCACTGGCATGGCCTGCAATTTATTGTCCCTGGACTAAGTGTCCTGTTAAAAGTGTCAGAAACAACAGTATGGCCCTACCATGTTCATTTAATAAAACTGGAATTGAAAGCTAGCCTCAGTAAGAGTGACCTAGAACCTCTTAATGGATGTTGTACAATCCCAAACTTGTTTAAGGAAGGGAATCTTCTGTCTTTTCCTGGTCTGTCGGGTCTGGAGTCACACAGAGATGAAACCAGGAAAAGACAGAAGATTCCCTTCCTTAAACAAGTTTGGGATTGTACAACATCCATTAAGAGGTTCTAGGTCACTTTTACTGAGGCTAGCTTTCAATTCCAGTTTTATTAAATGAACATGGTAGGGCCATACTGATGCCACCTGAAGGTTGCAGGAGCAGTGACTCATATTCCGCTTGGGAACCCTGCAGCCCAATGGTACCAATGTGGATTTCACAAGCTTCAAAATCTCCCCTTCCCCCACTGCATCCTAAAACCAGCCCAGCTCATCCCCACCTGCCTAGCCTGTGCTTCCTCTCATCTATCCCCTCCTCTCACCTCAAGCCGCACCTCCATTTTCCACCTACTAACCTCAACCCACCCCCTTGGCCTGTCCGTCCTCCCCGGACTGATCTATCCCCTCCCTACCTCCCCACCTCCCCATCTACACTCTCCTCTCCACGTCTTCTCCTCTACTCTTCTCCACCTCCCCGTCTCTCCCTATTTATGTCAGAATCCACTCCCCATCCCCCACTTCTGATGAAGGGTCTAGGCCCGAAACGTCAGCTTTCCTGCTCCTCTGATGCTGCTTGGCCTGCTGTGTTCATCCAGCTCTACACCTTGTTGTCTCGGATTCTCCAGCATCTGCAGTTCCTATTACCTCCAGCGCACCACTATGGTGTTTCCACCAAACAGGTGCCCTGGAGAGAGGATCCCTAATTCCCGAAGATTCCATATTCAGCATTCCTGGAGCAACGAAAACCCACAGCACTCGTCTCGGGGACAGCACGGGGTTAACTTTGCCCCCCACCCCCGCTCCCTGAAGAAGTGGAAATGGGGGGTTTTAAAGGCCCTGGACCTTTCGTTACTGGGACTGAGATTGTACAAAGTGGCTGCCTTTAGCTCGTGTGTGGAGCACTTTGTGCCTGGCTATGATTAATGCTCTTTCCCCCATCTCCTGCTGTTTTACAGCGTCTCTTGCTACGAAGCCCTCAGCAAAGTTTACACAGACACTGCCTGCTGCTCCAAGGGGTTTCTTCAACACCTACCACCATGAAATTTATACCCTTAGCCCTGTTAACAACATACAGCACAGCCAAGCCAAGGGGTGGGAGCTGCTGCCTTTTGAAGATAAACTAAGTGTTGCTGGATATTACTTTGATGAACTGCCCATTTGGTAGTAATTTAGGAGCTAGTTTTCTGGACCGGCCTTCTACCCTTTAAATCACTGTGTGGAAACTGAAAAAGAGCCGTCCCTCGATATCCTGCCTGTTCTTGCTTCAAACTACAAGCTTGCCCCTGACTCCCACACCTAAGGAACACAATAAGGCTATTTTCTTATCGCACCCCCCATCCCACCTCCTGCTTGCCACACCTCATCTTGTTGCACTGTCACCTCAAACTCAAAAGCTGCTGGGTTCAGGCCCCATTGTAGCCAGTCACAGAGTTACAGAGCACTGTACAGTACGGAAACAGACCCTTCGGCCCAGCTTGTCTATGCTGACCAGGTATCCTAAATAAATCTAGTCCCATTTGCCAGCATTTTGGTACATATCCCTCTAAACCCTTCCTATCCATGTACCCATCCAGAATGCCTTTTAAATGCTGTAACTGTACCAGCCTCCACCACTTTCTCTGGCAGCTCATTCCATACTCACCACACTCTATAAAATTTTACCCCTTAGGTCCCTTTTAAATCTTTCCCCTCTCACCTTAAACCTATGCCCCTCTAGATTTGGATTCCCAAACCCTGGGGAAAAGACCTTGACTATTCACCCTATCCATGCCCCTCATGATTTTATAAACCTCTATAAGGTCACCCCTCAGCCTCTGACGCTCCAGGGAAAATAGCCCCAGCCTATTCAGCCTCTCCCTGTAGCTCAAACCCTCCAACCCCGGCAACATCCTTGTAAATCTTTTCTGAACCCTTTCAAGTTTCACAACATCCTTCCTACAGCAGGGAGACCAGAACTGCACGCAGTATTCCAAAAGGGTCTGAACCAATGTCCTGTACAGCTGCAACATGACCCTCCCAACTCCTATACTCAATACCCTGACCAATAAAGGCAAGTGTAGCAAGTTCCTTCTCCACCATCCTGTCTATTAGTGACTCCACTTTCAAGGAACAATGAACCTTCATTCCAGGGTCTCTTTGTTCAGCAACAGTCCCCAGGACCTTACCATTAAGTATATAAGTGCTGCACTGATTTGCCATTCCAAAATGCAGCGCCTCACATTTATATAAATTAAGCTCCATCTGCCACTCCTCGGCCCATTGGGCTATTTGATCCAGATCCAAGCAGAAGGAACGCAGCACAGTTAGAGATGCCATCTCTCAGGTGGGGCACTAAACCAAAGGCCATGCCTGTGTGAATAAGATGCCCCCGGCACTTGTTGATGAGTGGGAGATCTCCCCTCTGTTTCCCGGGTCATACCCGTGTGCTAAAAAAAATGAGGGAGAACAGCGTGCCCAAATTGTTGTTTGTGGGATCTTGCTGTGTTTCTCAGGCAATGGCCACACCTCAAACACAGCACCTTATCTAGCCAAGGTAGGACACTGTGAATTTTTTACAGACTCTGATGCCTGGGTGAAAGATTTGTCCCATGTCAACTACACCCGAGGCACACCCCCAACCCCAGTTCCCATCCAAGAAGGTCTACACTGCGTCTCCTACTGGTTACACATCCCAAAGTACAGCATAGCTAACCCTGCATCTCCTACACTTGCCTTCATAATTTGTTCATGGGATGAGGGTCTCACTGACTAGGCCCAGTATTAATTTCCCATCCCTAATTGCCCAGAGGGCAGTTAAGAGTCAAACACATTGCTGTGGGTCTGGAGTCCCTTGCAGGCCAAACCAAGTAAGGATGGCAGTTTGCTTCCCTCAAGGACATTAGTGAACCAGATGGGGTTTTTCTGACAATTGACAATGGATTTGGGGTCATCATTAGATTCTTAATTCATATTCCACCATCTGCCATTCGAAAGCAGGTACCAAAAACATTACCTGGGGGTCTTTGGTTTAAGAGCCCAATGATAATACCACTGGTCTACTGCCTCTCCTGGCCGTAATATATACAAAGTATATTTGCACACAGGAAGATCCCACCAACAGCCGTATGCTTGGCGACAGGTCTAATGCTTTAAGCAAGATTGATTGAGGAATAAAAATTGGCCAGGAAACAGACAAAAACTCTCCGGTCTCTCTTCACCTTATTGGTAGGGGGTGCCTTTTATATCCTGTAAAGAGAGCAGGGGTCCTCAGCTTCAATGTTAAAAGACGGCATGCAAACTTGGAAACAAAAGAAGAAGCAGGGGTAGGCCGTCAGCCCCTCAAAGCTGCTCTGCCATTGAATAAAAGAGGAATTGATCATCCGTCTCAGTCCCCTGTTCCCACTTTCTCCCTTTGATCCCTTTATCCCAAAGAACTCCAACTTGAAAACATTCAATGTTTTAGCCTCAACCACTTTCGGTGACAGGCAATTCCACAGGCTCCTCTCTGCCTGAGTGAAGACATTTCTCCTCATCTCTGTCCTACCCCATATCCTTGGACTGTGACCCCTGGTTCTGCACATCCTGGTCACAGGGAATGTGCCCTGTCTCGTTCTGTTCAGGGTGGGCATGCTGGATGAGTACAGACTCAAACCATTGAAGATTAGGTTGGGCTGAGGATGTGCTTAGCATGACACGTGACCCTTGGCTCTTATAGTTAAAAGCAAAAGCAAAACAAAAGCAAAGAAATTGAGGTGAGCCTCGTAAAACACTAGTGCAGCCACAATTGGAGTGTTGTGTTCCCTTCTGAAACACTGGGAGAGTGGCTCAGTGGTTAGCCATGCTGCTTCCCGACAGCAAGGGACCCGGGTTTGATTCCAGCCTCAAGCGACTGTCCATGTGGAGTCAGTGATAATGGGAACGGCAGATGCTGGAGAATCCAAGATAATAAAGTGTGGAGCTGGATGAACACAGCAGGCCCAGCAGCATCTCAGGAGCCTGCACTTTCTCCCCGTGTCTGCGTGCGTTTCCCATTGCAACCTGACCAGTGGGGGTCTGGTTCATTGGCCGTTCTAAATTGTCCATAGTGTCTGGGGATGTGCAGGCTAGGTGGGTAGCCATTGAAATTCAGGGTTAAAGGGATGGAGTGAGTCTGAGTGGGGGTGCTCTCTGACAGGTCAGGATGGACTTGATAGGCAGAATGGCCCACTTCCTCACTGTCGGGATCCTAACACAGGGAAACCTTAGTGAGAATGGAGGAATGATTCATCAGAATATTTCCAGGTATGAGGGACTTCAGTTATTCCGACAGGTTGGGAATGCTTTCCCTCATCAGAGGAGGTTCAGAAAGGGGGTGGGGAGAAAGCAGTGAAACTCGGAAAGGACTTCCAACCTGGAAAATAAAACCCCAGCATGTTCTGGAGCGTTCCTTTCCTGAGGTAGCAGAACCTCCAGCAGCAGGTGGTGATTGTTTGGGAGGTCATGGAGCAGGAGTTGACCACAATCTCCCAGGAGGAAGGGGTATCTTTGGGAGGGAAAACCTCACGGGGAGGAGGATTCCCTCAGCCAGTAGGTCAAAAAAGATAGACTCATTGAGAAGGAAGAATTGAGCAAAGGTAACGAAGGAAAAGTATTCAGTAAAAACTAAGGGATGCAATTGTCAAAAACCAGTGGTGGGCTAAGGATTGGGATTTTTTTAAACAGTAGCACATGCCTAAACAGCTCAGAAAGGGGGAGAAAACTGATTGTGCAAATAAATAAGTAAGTAACATAAACAAACAGCAGGAGCTTCCACAGGTATATAAAAAGAAAGAGAGTAGCTAAAGTTTCAGACCCTTAGAGGATGTGACTGGGAAACTGGTATTGGGGAACAGGCAAATGGCAGACAACTTTAGTCAATATTTTGCATTGGTCTTCATGGTGATAAACGTCTCAAAGGTAACAGATAAGCAAGGTGCTGATCAGAGGAAGGATCTTGTGGGAGTCTATCACAAAGGACAAAATGTCTGACAAACCAATGGGATTAAATGCAGACAAGTCACCAGAACCTGATTGCCTCTATCCATGGGTTTTAAAGGAAATGGCTGTGGAGACAGCAGAGTTATTGATTGAAATACTCCAGAATTGGATTCTGAGAGAGTTTCAGTGGGATTGGGAAATCGCTAATATAACACCTCTGGACAAGAAGGGACCAGATAGAATGTAGGAAACTCTAGGCCAGTTAGCCTAACATCAGTCATTGGGAAAATTCTGGAGTACATTATTAATAAAAAATAACAGAATGTTAAGAAAGGCTGAAGACTCTCAAACAGAGGCAATGCGGTTTTGTGAAAAGGTGATTATATTCGATGAATTTGCTAGACTTATAGACTCATACAAGATGGAAACAGACTCTTTAGTCAAACCTGTTCACGCTGACCAGGTTTCCCAAACTGAACTAGTCCCATTTGCCTGTGTTTGGTCCATATTGCTCCAAAACTTTTCCTATTCATGTACTTACCCAAATGACTTTTAAATGTTGTAACTGTCCCTACAACGAGCACTTCCTCTGGCAGCTCATTCTCCACACAAACCACCTTCGCTACATGGAAAAACAGTATCTCATGTCCCTTTTAGATCCTTCCCCTCTCAACTTAAACCTATGCCCTCTAGTTTTCGACTCCTTTACTTTACCTGTGCCCTCACGATTTTATAAACCTCTATAAGGTCACCCCTCAATATCCAATGCTCCAGGGATGAAAAGGTCCCAGGCTATCCAGCCTCTCTTTATAACACAAACCTTCCAGGCTCAGTAACATGCTTGTAAATCTTTTTTGTATCCTTTCCAGTTTAATAACATCCTTCCTACAGCAGAGACACCAGGATTGTAGACAACACGGTGTAGAGCTGGATGAACACAGCTGCATCAGAGGAGCTGGAAAGCTGACGTTTCGGGTCTAGACCCTCCTGCTCCTCTGATGCTGCTTGGCCTGCTGTGTTCATCCAGCTCTACACCTTGTTATCTCGGATTCTCCAGCATCGGCAGTTCCTATTATCCCAGGCCAGAATTGTACACAGCATTCCAAATGCAGCCTTACAAGTACCTTTTACAGCTATAACATAACATTCTAATTCTGTGCTCAATGATCAATGAAGGCCAGTGTGCCAAATGTCTTCTTCACCACGCCATCTGCCTGTGACTCCACGTTCAAGAAATCTGCACCCCTAGGTCTCTCTGTGTGTCAACACTCCCCAGGACCTCACCATTAACTGATGGGGTTTGTCCTACCAAAATGCAACACCATGCATTTATCTGAATGAAATACTCCTCAGCCCATTGGCCCAGCTGATCAAGATTCCATTGTACAGTGGAATAATCTTCTTCACTGTCTACTGTACCTCCACAAATGTACTAAACACGCCTCCTACATTCTCATACGGACTGTTTAATAAATGATGAACAACAGTAGACCCAGCACCGATCCCTGTGGAATACTGTTGGTCACAGAACTGGACAACAACCCTCCACCATAACCCTCTGTCTCCCACTGTCAAGCCAATTTTGTATCCAGTTCGCTAGCTCTGTCTGGATCCCGTGATCTCTGGCCTTGCTAACCAGTCTACCCTGCAGAACCTTATCGAAGGCCTTGCTAAAGTCCATGTAGACAATATCTACCTACGCCTATCCCCTCGGTCACCTCTTCAAAAAACTCTATCAGGTTCGTGAGACACGATCTCCCACACACAAAGCCATGTCGACTATCCCTAATCATCCTTGTCTTTCTGAATGCATGTAAATCCTCTCTCTTACCCCTCCAACAACTTACCTTCTACTGATGTAAGGCTCACTGGTCTATAGTTCCTTTGCTTTTCCTGAAGCCTTTCTGAAATAATGCACAACATTAACCAGCCTTCAGCCTTCCCACACGTCACCCGTCAACAATACAAATACCCCTGCTAGGGGTCCTGCAATCTCTTCCCTAGCTTCCTGCAGCATCCTGGATTTATTTACGTTTATTTGTTTTAAGACCTCCAGCACCTCCTCTTGTGTAGTGTGAACATTTTTTCAAGTCATCATGATTTACTTCTCCAAGTTCCCGAGCTTCCATGTCTTTCTCCACAGTGAGTGCTGATGTAAAATATTTGTTTTGCATCTCACCCATCTCCAGTAGTTCCACACATATACAGTCTCTCTGATCTTTAAGGGGCCCTCTATTCTACTCTTTTGGCCTTCATGTACTTACAGAATTTTTTTGGATTCTCCAAAGCTGTCTCAGATCCCCTTCCGCTGTCCTGATTTCCCTTCTAAGTATGGCCTTACATTCCTCATGCTCCTCAAGGGCTTCACGCAATCCCAGCTGTCTGTACCTCACATGTACCTCCTTCTCTTTCTTGACCAGACCTCAATATCTCTAGTCATGTAGCCTTCCCTACGCCTGTCAGCCTTGCCCTTCACTCTAACAGGAACATACTGGCCCTGAACTCTGAAGGGGACGTGATAGACATACCATGTTTGGGTTTCTGACGCATTCTGCTACATAAAGTTATTGCAGGAGCTCACAGTTTTAGAAGCAATGCATGAGCATGGCTTAAGGTTTCTTAACACACAGGAGATACACAGTCAGAATTCTGGGTCTTTTTCAGGTTGACAATACATAATTAGCTGAGGGCTATAAAGATCTGTCCGAGAGTCTCAATGTTGTACAATTAATGTTTTGGAAGTTAGGCTGGAATGTAATGTTTCAAATTTGCTGTGAGCAGCACATTGTGAAAAGGAGCTGTGAGGGGATAGGGATGGGTTGAGTGACAGAGCTAACACTCGGCAGATGGAGTTAATATATGAAAGTGTGAGGTCAGACACTTTAGTGAGAAGAATCAGAAGGCAGGATGTAGGGAGCAAATTTACAAATGCAGGTGGGAGAAAGATTACTTTATGCAGTGAGTAGTCAGGGTGTGGAATGCACTGTCTGGAAGTGTCATAGGGTCAATACAGCACAAAAACAAGCTCTTCTGTCCACATCGACCAGACACACCAATCTGATCTAGTCTCATTTGCCAACATTTGGCCCATAAGACCATAAGACACAGGAGCAGAAATTAGGCCATTTGGCCCATTGAGGCTACTCTGCTGTTCATTCACAGCTGATAAGTTTCTCCACCCCATTCTCCCGCTTTCTTCCTGTTACCCTCAATCCCCTTGTTAATCAGGAACCTATCTATCTCCATCTTAAATGTACTCAATGACCTGGCCTCCACAGCCTTCTGTGGCAGTGAATTCCACAGATTCACCGCTCTCTGGCTGAAGAAGTTTCTCCTTATCTCCATCCTAAAAGGTCTCCCCTTTACTCTAAGGCTGTGCCCTCGGGTCCTAGTCTCTCCGACCAATGGAATCATCTTCCCAACATCCACCCTGTCCAGGCCATTCAGTATTCTGTAAGTTTCAATTAGATCCTACCGCCACCTCCATATTTCACAATTCTAACGATTTCTCTCACATTCCTCACATGTTCAGCCTTTTATTCCTGCGAGCATTCTTGGGAACGTCATCTGGACCTGCTCCAGGGCCAGTAGATCCTTCCTGAGGTGTGGGGCCCAAAATTGCTCACAATACTCCGAATATGGGCCCATGTCTCTCTAAACCCTTCCTATTCAAGTACCTATCCAGATGCCTTTTAAGTGTTGTATATCTCTTAACTGCCTGCTGGAATGGCTCAGCAAGCCCCTCAGTTCAAGGGATGGCTGAAAAATTCCATCCTTCCCACAAAACTGAGAAGAGAAGGAGCGGATCAGTTCTCCCTGTTGTCTAGGCCAACACACAACCCTCCACCGACATTGCTAAAACAAAGCAGATAGCCTGGTTGTTATCATTGAACTGGTGATGCCAGTTGGATGACTGCATTACAACAGAGACTGCAAACCACCACCAAAAACCACACCAGCCCCCCACCCCTGGGGCTGTGAAACATCTCGGGAGGTGCACTCAATACTGAAGGTGATGCAAAACTGTGAGTCTACTTGTCAAATCAAGCGTCGTATTTCTAACAGTGCTCCTAGTCCAGAAGAAATGATTGTGGAGAATCCTGAAACTGTTCGTCTGCGTCAGAAACCACAACAGATTCTGTAGGTGCCATCCCAAGCATAGTTCTGCATCCAACAACATCCTCCGTCCTCCATCCAGCCCAAGAGTTTATCATCTTCCATCACTCCTCACTGCTTACAGACTTCATTCCAATCATAACCCAATGGGTCAATCAATGCATTGACCAATGATGAGACAGAACACAGGGAAGAGATAAAGCTCAGCAGCATGGTGTAAAGAAACAATCTGTCCCTCAACATCAACAAAACAAAGGAGCTGGTCATCGATTTCACAAAGTAGAGTTGGGAGTGGGACGGGGGGTGGGGGGGCACTTCCCTGTCTGTATGTATGGTGCTGAGGTGGAGATGGTTGAGAGCATCAAGCTCCTGGAAGTGACCATCACCAACGATCTGTCCTGGCCCACCCCACGGAGATGTGACAGTTAGGAAAGCACAACCTTAGGAGACTAAAGAAATTCGCATGTCCACAATGACTCTTAGCAAATCTTTATAGATGCACCATAGAAAGCATCCTACCACAGCTTGTTCTAACAACTGCTCTGTCTGGGATCATGCAAAACTACAGTGAGATGTGAACACAGCGCAGTCCATCACACAAACCAACCTTCCATCCATTGGCTCCATCTACACTTCCCCCTACCTCAGGAAGGCAACCAACATCATCAAAGACCCCTCCCACCCCGGTTATAATCTCTTCCACCCTCTTCCATCAGGCAGGAGATACAAAAGTATGAAAACGCATACCAATGGATTTAAGAATAGCTTCTTCCTCACTGTTATCGGACTTATGAATGGACCTCACATCTATTAGAGTTGGTTTTTCTCAGCACCTTCTCTGTAGCTGTAACCCCATACACTGCATTCTGTTCTATTACCCTGTGTACTTATGGAAGGTATGGTTTGCCAGGATAGCACACAAAACAATACTTTCCACTGTATCTCGGTACATTTGACAATAATGAATTGTTTCATGCAGAGAGTGGTAGGAGCCTGGAATGTACTACCAGTAGAGGTGGTGAAAGCAGCACATTGAAGACACTTCAGAAGCACCCAAATGGGTACATGGGTAGGGAGGAAATAGAGGCATATGGATCTCAATATGGACATTTGTTTTGAGATCACTCAGGGTATGCTGGTTGGCACAGGCTTGGAGGGCCGAAGGGCCTGTTCCAGTGCTGTACTTTTTCATTTGTTCAAAACACCTTGATTTTGTTTATGCACTTTGATCAGGCGATGAAAAGACTTTGTTCAGGACTAATCGCAAGCAGCGACATCGACACCTCCTTTTATGTTCGAAATGGAAATCGTAGATCTTCTCCATTGCTTTCCTCTACTTTGTAAAGCCCTTGTTCCCACAACAATCCTGACAATATAGTCCCGCTGCGTGCAACCCGTTTGCCTAGTGATGTCTCACATCCTTCTTCTCGTAGGTAATTTCTGTAATTAACACCATTCTTCAAACAGCCATCTTCCCTTAACCTGTGGGTCTGACTTTCTCACTACCACCACCACTTCCATCTAGGAGGACGAGGGCAGCAGATACATGGAAACACTACCCCCCGCAAGTTCCTCTCTGAGTCACTCACCATCCTGACTTGGAAATATATCGCCGTTCCTTCACTGTCGCTGGGTCAAAAATCCTGGAAGTTCCTCCCTAAGGGCATTGTGGGTCAACCTACAGCACATGGACTGCAGCGGTTCAAGAAGGCAGCTCACCCCAACCTTCCCCAGGGCAACTAGGGACAGGCAGTGACTAAACCCAGTGATGCCCTCCTCCTATGTACAATTTATAAATAAATCTTGAAATGGGGAGAGGGGCTTAGATGAAAAGACTGGTATTTCTTGCCTGTCCTGGGGAGCTCTCAAACTGAGTGGCATTTCAGAGTCAGCCACATTGCTATGAGTCTGGAGTCACATGTAGGCCAGGCTGGGTTAGGACAGTCGATTTCCCTCCCTGAGGGATCAGGTGGGTTTTTCACATCAATCCGTGATAATTTCGTGGACGTCATCATTGAAGCTAGTTAGAAATTCCAGATTTCCTTTTTTCACTATGTTTAAATGTTACCAAGCCACCCAAGCTGGGATTTGAACCCAGATTCTTCCTTTCACTGTGTCACTTCAGCGAGATCTCCAGGAACGTCAGTGCCCAAGTCACCACTGATTTCCCCAGTTCACTTACACTGCATTTTGTCTCAGACCATCCCTTTTTCTTTCATTATTCATTCATGGGATGATGGGCATCACTGGTCAGGCAGCATTTATCACCCATCCCTAATTGTCCAGAGGGCAGCTGAGAGTCAACCACGTTGCTGTGGGCCCGGAGGTAGATGGAGGTGAGACCAGGCAAGGATGGCAGTTTCCTTCCCTAAAGGGCATCAGATGGGCTTTTTTCCCCTGACAATCAACAAAGGATTCATGGTCATCAATTCCAGATATTTTTACTGAATTCAAATTCAACCATCTGCTGCAACAGGATTCGAACCTGGGTTCCCAGATCTTTTGATTAACAGACCAGCGATAATGCCACTAAGCCATTGCCTTCCCCACATGTGCATATATACATTGTACGCTTTGGACATCAACTGTGTGATGCTGAAATAAACTCTGCTAGGTATCGAGAAGGAGAAGTCAGTGAGAAAATCAAACCCAGCAAGACTTTGAAATGGTCATCAAGGAGCTCCATGCTAAGGTACCACAATGGATTTGATCAATATGTCTCCCTACCCCCCACCTACACTCACCTTTACTGGCTTCATTCCCGCCTCTTTGACCTGTATGTCTCCTCTCCACCTAACTTCTCCTCTATCCATCTTCGATCCACCTCCCCTTCTCTCCCTATTTATTTCAGAATCCCCTTCCCCTCCCCCATTTCTGATGAAGGGTCTAGGCCCGAAATGTCAGCTTTCCTGCTCCTCTGATGCTGCTTGGCCTGCTGTGTTCATCCAGCCCCACACCTTGTTATCTCAGATTCCCCAGCATCTGCAGTTCCTACTATTTCTAGGCCCGAAACATCAGCTTTCCTGCTCCTCTGATGCTGCTTGGCCTGCTGTGTTCATCCAGCTTCCACACCTTGTTATCTCAGATTCCCCAGCATCTGCGATTGCTACTATCTCTCACTCACAAGTTTAATGGTTTTTGCCTTACACTTCTTCGATAAAGTTTTGTACACACCACATCCCACAGTCCCACTGCTAGGGCCTTTCTGCACAGACAGGAGAGTCAGTGACCTGTTGGTATTATTGCTGGACTGTTAATCGAGAGATCCAGGTAATATTCCGGGCACCAGACTGTGAATCCCGCCACGGAATTGAGTTCAATAAAAATCCAGAATTGAGTCGTTCCCAATTGTCAGGAAAAACCCACCTGGTTCACTAATATCCCTCTAGGGAAGGAAATTGCCATCCTTACCCGGTCTGGCCTACATGTGACTCCAGACCCACAGCAACGTGGTTGACTCTCAACTGCCCTCTGGGCAATTAGGGGATAGGCGATAAACATTGTCCTAGCCAGTGACACCTTCATCCGGTGAATGAATAAATACCACCCCAATATTCTCCACCCACCTCTGCACAAGGCACACTCTGATTGGCTGTTGCTGATCCCCCATGACACCTCCCAATGGGTCTCTTGGACTATATGGGTCATGGCGGACCCTTTCCTTTCTTGCCTCGGCAGTGCATCCCTTCCATCCCGACCTCCCCTCATGTGTTCATCGAGCTTTCCCTGCAATCAAGTGTTGTCTTTGTGCACATCTGCACAGACAGGGGGCGGCAGTCTCAATTGCAAAGTAATGTCATCTCACAAGACCCACGTGAACCACCAGCCCCCACCCCCGCCCTCACGACCTTACTCCATCTCTGAGCAATGGAGGCAGGGAATTAGTTTGGGGAATGCGTTTGAGGACCCCATACCTGGCGTTTTTGGCAGGCAGGAGGCTGTGGGAGGAGGGAGGGAGAATGACATCTTCAGATGGAATTCTGCTGCAGGTCTCAATGCAAGTAGAGATGTGTGTGCTCAGCATGTGCGGCTCAAATTAGCGAGGGGACTAATTAGCAAGGCTGTGTTAATGAAAGAATGAATGCCAACTGATTCAGACTGTAACAGCTCTGAGGATAGAGGAGGGGGGGGAAACATTAGAAATAGGAGGAGGAATAGGCCATCTGGTCCCTCCAACCCACTCTGCCATTCCAAAAGGCTGATCTATTCATGGACTCAGCTCCACTTACCCACCCACTCACTATAACCCCTATTTCCTTTCGTGCTCAAAAATCTATCTATCTTTGCATTAAAAGCATTCAACGAGGAAGCCTCAACTGCTTCACTAGGCAGGGAATTCCACAGATTCACAACCATTTGGGGGAAAGACACTCCTCCTGACCTCAGTCCTAAATCTGCTTTCCTTTATTTTGAGGCTATTGGCTTCTGCCCCTCTCCACCCATCTGGGATCCTTCAATCCAGAACTCATTACACCCAGTCCTGGATGACAGATTGATCTGGCTTGCTGTTAGGTTGAATCATGCCAAAGAGATTGGAGATACAGCGAGAAAGAGAGAGAGAGACAAAAAGAGAGAGAGAGAGAGAGAGAGAGAGAGAGAGAGAGAGAGAAGGGACTGAATTACACGAGGCTCAACCTAAGCCATTGGGATCTCGGGTGTGTGATTTACTGTCAGTAGTGAACAAGTTCAGAGTTAGCGAGAGGGTAGAGGGAGGCAGGAATGTCCAACACCCGCCTCCCCCCCCACCTCACATTGAAACTGCGGAGGGGCAAGAGTCAAGTCTCTGATCACAGACCCATCCAGTGACCTCTGGGTCCATTTGTACGTGCCACATTTAACATGCTACACTCCATCATACTTCCATGCCTGGCCGTCCTTGTTCCCCTCCCTGTACTCCACAATCCGGAATCCTCGATTTGAACCCATCCACCACAAGCACTGGCCACCCTTCACCTGGAGCCTCTAGGCAGAGCACCAGCACCCCCAACCCTCACTCGGTCCTCACCAATCAGACCCACAGCTGGCCTTGTTTGCCTTGGGAGAAGGGGATAGTATTGTTGCAGAGTGGCCTCAGTTACAGTGGGTCGGTTTGGAACAGGCGTCCACCTGGTTGTGGGGAAAGGGCAGCAGACTGCACCTACACACATTTTAAAACACAGACCACGAGCGCATTCACACTCACTCTTAGAACAAAGGGAAAAGAAAATTACAACATGGAACAGGCCCTTCAGCCCTCTAAGCCTGTGCTGATCCAGATCCTCTATCTAAATCTGTCGCCTACTTTCCAAGTCCTGTTCACACCCAGTCCCGCTCACACCCAGTCGCGCTCACGCCCAGTCCCGTTCACGCCCAGTCGCGCTCACGCCCAGTCGCGCTCACGCCCAGTCCCGCTCACGCCCAGTCCCGCTCACGCCCAGTCCCGCTCAGGCCCAGTCGCGCTCAGGCCCAGTCGCGCTCACACCCAGTCCCGTTCACACCCAGTCCCGTTCACACCCAGTCCCGTTCACACCCAGTCCCGTTCACACCCAGTCCTGTTCACACCCAGTCGCGCTCACATCCAGTCCTATTCACGCCCAGTCGCACTCACACTCAGTCCCGTTCACGCCCAGTCCCCTTCACGCCCAGTCCTGCTCACGCCCAGTCCTGCTCACGCCCAGTGCACTCACACACAATACCACTCACACCCAGTCCCACCAGTCCCATTCACGCCCAGTCCCATTCACGCCCAGTCCCTCTCACGCCCAGTCCCGCTCAGAACCAGTCCCGCTCAGACCCTGTCCCGCTCACGCCCAGTCCCGCTCACGCCCAGTCCCGCCCACACCCAGTCCCGCCCACACCCAGTCCCGCCCACACCCAGTCCCGCCCACACCCAGTCCCGCCCACACCCAGACCCGCCCACACCCAGACCCGCCCACACCCAGACCCGCCCACACCCAGACCCGCCCACACCCAGACCCGCCCACACCCAGACCCGCCCACACCCAGACCCGCCCACACCCAGACCCGCGCACACCCAGACCCGCGCACACCCAGACCCCCCACACCCAGTCCCGCCAGTCCCGCTCACGCCCAGTCCCGCCCACGCCCAGTCCCGCCCACGCCCAGTCCCGCCCACGCCCAGTCCTGCCCACACCCAGTCCCGCCCACACCCAGTCCCGCTCACACCCAGTCCCGCTCACACCCAGTCCCGCTCACACCCAGTCCCGCTCACACCCAGTCCCGCTCACACCCAGTCCCGCTCACACCCAGTCCCGCTCACACCCAGTCCCACCAGTCCCATTCACATCTCGTCCCTCTCACACCCAGTCCCGCTCACACCTAGTCCCACCAGTCCCACTCATGCCCAGTCCCACTCATGCCCAGTGCCGCCCACGCCCAGTGCCGCCCACGCCCAGTGCCGCCCACGCCCAGTCCCATTCACACCCAGTCCCATTGAAACATAGAAGATAGGAGCAGGGGGAGGCCATTCGGCCCTTTGAGCCTGCTCCACCATTCTTCACGACCATGGTTGATCAACCAACTCAAAAGCCTAATCCTGCTTTCTCTCCATAAACTTTGATCCATTTGCCCCAAGTGCTATATCTAGTCGCCCCTTAAATACATTCAATATTTTGGCATCAACTACTTCCTGTGGTAGTGAATTCCACAGCTCACCACTCTTTGGGTGAAGAAATGTCTCATCATCTCCGTCCTAAAGGATCTACCTCTCATACTGTGACCCCTGGTTCTGGACACACCCACCATTGGGAACATCCTACCTGCAACCACCCTGTCCAGCGCTGTTAGCGTTTTATTTGAAATCTATGAGATCCCCCCCTCATTCGTCTGAACCCCAGCGAAAACAATCCTAACCTGGTCAAATAAAATCCGAAACAACTGCGGATGCTGCAAATCAGGAACAAAAACAAAGTTGCTGGGGAAGCTCAGCAGGCCTGGCAGCATCTGTGAAGGAAAAGACAGATTTAATGTTTCGGGTCCTTCTGAGGAAGGGTCACTGGGCCCAAAACGTTAACACTCTGTTTTTTCCTTCACAGATGCTGCCCGATCTGCTGAGCTTCCCCAGCAACTTTGTTTTTGCTCTGAACCTGGTCAAACCCTCCTCATACGTCAAACCTACCATCCCCAGAATCAGCCTGGCAAACCTTTTTTGCATTTCCATGAGTGCAAGTACATCCTTCCGCAGACCAGGAGACCAAAACTTCGCACAGTATGTGGTCTCACTAAGGCCCTGTATTACTGCAACAACATGTCGCTGCTCCTGTACTCGAAACCTCTCACAATGAAGGCCAACATACCATTTGCTTTCTTTACCGCCTGCCGCACCTGCATACTTACCTTCAGTGACTGGTGCACAAGGACACCCAGGTCCTGCTGCACACTCCCTTCTCCCAATTTACAGCCATTCAGGTAGTAATCTGCTTTCTTATTTTTGCTTCAAAAGTGAATAACCTCACATTTATCCAAATTATACTGCATCTGCCATTGATATGGCCACTCACCCAACCTGTCCAGATCATGCTGAAGGATCTCTGCATCCTCATCACAGTTCACCCTCCCACCCAACCTGGTATCATCTGCAAACTTGAGATATTACATTGTGCTCCCTCATCATCCAAATCATTAATATGTAATGTGAATAGCTGGGGTCCCAGCAGCAATCCTTGTGGCACCCCATTAGTTACTGCCTGCCAATTTGAAAAGGACCCACTAAATCCTACTCTTTGTTTCCTCTCTGCCAACCAGTTTTCTATCCATCTCAATACACTTCCTCCAATCCCATGTGCTTTCATCTTTCACAATAATCTTTTATGCGGCAATTTGTCAAACACTTTCTGAAAGTCAAAATATACTACATCGATTGGCTCCCCCTTGTCAACTCTACTCGTTACATTTTCATAGAATTCCAACAGATTTGTCAAGCATGATTTCCCCTTCATAAATCCATGCTGACTCTGTCTGATCCTGCCATAGTTTCTAAATGCTCTGCTACAAAGTCCTTGATAATGGATTCAAGAATTTTCCCCACTGCTGATATTAGGCTTACTGATCCACAATTCCCTGTATGCTCTCAACTTTTTTAAATACTGGAGTGACATTAGCTAACCTCCAATCTCCTGGGACTGTTCCAGAGTCTATAGAATCCTGGAAGATGGCCACCCCAGCATCCACTCGCACCCAGTCCCACTCACACCCACTCCCATTTCAGACCCAGTCACATTCACAGCCAGTCCCACTCACACGCAGTCCTGCTCACACCCAATCCCGCTCACACCGAGTCCTAATGACACCAAGTCCCATTCACAAACACTCCCACTCACACCCAGTCCCACTCACACCCAGTCCCACTCACACCCAGTCCCATTTCAGACCCAGTCACATTCACAGCCAGTCCCGCTCACACCCAGTCCCGCTCACACCCAGTCCCGCTCACACCCAGTCCCGCTCACACCCAGTCCCGCTCGCACCCAGTCCCGCTCGCACCCAGTCCCGCTCGCACCCAGTCCCGCTCGCACCCAGTCCCGCTCCGCACCCAGTCCCGCTCGCACCCAGTCCCGCTCCGCACCCAGTCCCGCTCCGCACCCAGTCCCACTCCGCACCCAGCCCACTTCGCACCCAGCCCCACTCGCACCCAGCCCCACTCTCACCCAGCCCCACTCTCACCCAGCCCCACTCGCACCCAGCCCCACTCGCACCCAGCCCCACTCGCACACAGCCCCACTCGCACACAGCCCCACTCGCACACAGCCCCACTCGCACCCAGTCCCACTCGCACCCAGTCCCACTCGCACCCAGTCCCACTCGCACCCAGTCCCACTCGCACCCAGTCCCACTCGCACCCAGTCCCACTCGCACCCAGTCCCACTCACACCCACTCCCATTTCAGACCCAGTCACATTCACAGCCAGTCCCGCTCACACGCAGTCCCGCTCACACCCAGTCCCGCTCACACCCAGTCCCGCTCACACCCAATCCCGCTCACACCTAGTCCTAATGACACCAAGTCCCATTCACAAACACTCCCATTCACACCCAGTCCCGCTCGCACCCAGTCCCGCTCGCACCCAGTCCCGCTCGCACACAGTCCCGCTCGCACACAGTCCCGCTCGCACACAGTCCCGCTCGCACACAGTCCCGCTCGCACACAGTCCCGCTCGCACACAGTCCCGCTCGCACACAGTCCCGCTCGCACCCAGTCCCGCTCCGCACCCAGTCCCGCTCCGCACCGCACCCAGCCCCACTCGCACCCAGCCCCACTCGCACCCAGCCCCACTCGCACCCAGTCCCACTCTCACCCAGCCCCACTCTCACCCAGCCCCACTCGCACCCAGCCCCACTCGCACCCAGCCCCACTCGCACCCAGCCCCACTCGCACACAGCCCCACTCGCACACAGCCCCACTCGCACACAGCCCCACTCGCACACAGCCCCACTCGTACCCAGTCCCACTCGCACCCAGTCCCACTCGCACCCAGCCCCACTCGCACCCAGCCCCACTCGCACCCAGCCCCACTCGCACCCAGTCCCACTCGCACCCAGTCCCACTCGCACCCAGTCCCACTCCGCACCCAGCCCCACTCGCACCCAGCCCCACTCGCACCCAGCCCCACTCGCACCCAGTCCCACTCGCACCCAGTCCCACTCGCACCCAGTCCCACTCTCACCCAGTCCCACTCCGCACCCAGTCCCACTCCGCACCCAGTCCCACTCCGCACCCAGCCCCACTCGCACCCAGCCCCACTCGCACCCAGTCCCACTCTCACCCAGCCCCACTCGCACCCAGCCCCACTCGCACCCAGCCCCACTCGCACCCAGCCCCACTCGCACCCAGTCCCACTCGCACCCAGCCCCACTCGCACCCAGCCCCACTCGCACCCAGCCCCACTCGCACCCAGTCCCACTCGCACCCAGTCCCACTCGCACCCAGTCCCACTCCGCACCCAGTCCCACTCCGCACCCAGCCCCACTCGCACCCAGTCCCACTCGCACCCAGCCCCACTCGCACCCAGCCCCGCTCGCACCCAGCCCCGCTCGCACCCAGCCCCGCTCGCACCCAGCCCCGCTCGCACCCAGCCCCGCTCGCACCCAGTCCCGCTCGCACCCAGTCCCGCTCGCACCCAGTCCCGCTCGCACCCAGTCCCGCTCACACCCAGTCCCGCTCACACCCAGTCCCGCTCACACCCAATCCCGCTCACACCTAGTCCTAATGACACCAAGTCCCATTCACAAACACTCCCATTCACACCCAGTCCCGCTCGCACCCAGTCCCGCTCGCACCCAGTCCCGCTCACACCCAGTCCCGCTCACACCCAATCCCGCTCACACCTAGTCCTAATGACACCAAGTCCCATTCACAAACACTCCCATTCACACCCAGTCCCGCTCGCACCCAGTCCCGCTCGCACCCAGTCCCGCTCGCACCCAGTCCCGCTCGCACCCAGTCCCGCTCCGCACCCAGTCCCGCTCCGCACCCAGCCCACTCCGCACCCAGCCCCACTCTCACCCAGCCCCACTCTCACCCAGCCCCACTCGCACCCAGCCCCACTCGCACCCAGCCCCACTCGCACCCAGCCCCACTCGCACCCAGCCCCACTCGCACCCAGCCCCACTCGCACCCAGCCCCACTCGCACCCAGCCCCACTCGCACCCAGTCCCACTCTCACCCAGCCCCACTCTCACCCAGCCCCACTCTCACCCAGCCCCACTCGCACCCAGCCCCACTCGCACCCAGCCCCACTCGCACCCAGCCCCACTCGCACCCAGCCCCACTCGCACCCAGCCCCACTCGCACACAGCCCCACTCGCACACAGCCCCACTCGCACACAGCCCCACTCGCACACAGCCCCACTCGCACACAGCCCCACTCGCACACAGCCCCACTCGCACACAGCCCCACTCGCACACAGCCCCACTCGCACACAGCCCCACTCGCACACAGCCCCACTCGCACACAGCCCCACTCGCACACAGCCCCACTCGCACCCAGCCCCACTCGCACCCAGCCCCACTCGCACCCAGTCCCACTCGCACCCAGTCCCACTCGCACCCAGTCCCACTCCGCACCCAGCCCCACTCCGCACCCAGCCCCACTCGCACCCAGTCCCACTCGCACCCAGTCCCATTCGCACCCAGTCCCATTCATCCCTGGTGCTGTTTACACTCAGTCCCAAATCATTTTTTAATTCACTTGTGGGATGTGGGCATCACTGTCTTGTCTATCATTCATTGCCTGTCCCCAGCTGCCCCTTTTGAAGTTGGTGTTGAGCTACCTGCTTGAACCCCTGCAGCCCCCCCTGCTGTCGGTCGACCCACAGTGCCATTAGGGAGAGTCTTCTGAGATTTGCAACACATGTAGAAACAGCAACATACTTCCAAGTCAGCTGGTCCCATCTTCACAGGAACAAAAACAAAGTTGCTGGAAAAGCTCAGCAGGCCTGGCAGTATCTGTGAAGGGGAAAACAGAGTTAACTTCTCAGGTCCGGTGAACGCTTCCTCAGCACACTGTCTTCACAGGATCTCATTAACAGTCAGTGCCTTCACCAATTAGCAATAAAACCAATTCTTCATTGTCCGAGCTGGGGATTTCATAATCATTCCCCTGTCCCCTCCGTTCCTGTTACATTCTTTTATTCCCTTGTGGGTTATAAGTGTCATTGGCTGAGCCAATGGTAACTCGCCATTTACCATTCTGGCAAATATACAACAAACGCAATTCACTTAACATTCCCAGTGATGGGTCTCTCCCCCTCTCTCCTTCACCCCCTGTCGCTCGCTCTCTCTCTCTCCTGGAAGCAGCAAAATCCTGGCATCTTAAACATTAATTCCTGAAGTGTTTTGCGACACAAGTCTGGGGCCTGATCTCTGGGCCCCTGGGGGTGATTACCCTCTGTGCCCAGCTCGGCCATCCTGAAGGTGGGCAGATCTGACTTAGTCGCCAGCTCTGCCCCTCTGTGTGTGTGCGCACGCTGCATGATGGGCATATTCCTTGCCCCATGCGATCAGTGGGTATTAACCTGCCATCTCAGCTCTGCCAGGCCCACTTTAAAGCAGCTCACTTCGGCTTGGACTGAGACTCTCCTTCCTTCAATTATTCATCACGGCCGTCTGCTTAATCACAGCAGGTCACACGCTGTGTGTAACGCAAAGAACTGGCACTCTTGGAGAGCGAGCCTGTCCCCGTTCGCCTTCCGACATCATCAATCCCTGCTCCGTCTCCCTCCAGCGCTCTTTAAGGATGTCCTGGAGGCAGAGGGTATATCTCTGATTACAGCTGTATTCAGTGGCCCGTCGTCCAAATTTGGCCTCATGAGCATCTCATCCATCTGTCATTACCCCTGCTACGGCCCATTAAAGCTCCACACTTTATTTGCATCTCCTCCTTCAATACCCTGCTGTTCACTCCAGCCGCAATTCAGGAAGCTCAGCCCCTTCTCCAGCACCTATGCCACGGATCATGTCTCACCTCTTTCCACTTTTTAATCCCTCTCTTTCTTCTGGCCCCCTGTGTCCGCCTCGCAACAACATCCCCGTTTGTGCCTGTTAACCAGTAAAATCCAGGTGCTTTTCGAACAGGGTGAGATTGGCGGCGGGGGCGGTGACTGTGGGGATGGCACTGGGGCTGAGCCTTACAGGGGAAGAGCGAGCAGTGAGGGGGGTATCCTGTTATCTGTGGCAATGGTGTCAAGAACAGGGTGCTGATGTCTCCCAGAGAGCGAGCTAAGTATAGGTCTCACCAAGGCTTTTGAATTTTTATTCCTGTATTTCTCTAGTTTATATGGGGGAGGACTCCAATGTAAACTGTCACCCTGTTTCTCCATTTTTCTACTTATCTCCACAAAGGCAATGCATAAATTCTTAACTCTGTTTCCTTTATTGTTTCTCACCTGAGGTATTTTTGTACATTTGTACCCAAAATAGTGCCATGTGTGGTGACATGAGACACATCTCACCGTCCTCCTGTACTTGAGAATGTGCCATGACAAAATCATGTGACGTGGCAAGATCAGCATTTGCCCCCAGTGCCCCTTGGACAAAGGGGCATTTTAGGGTCAACCCCGTTGCTGTGGGTTTGGGGTCATGTGTAGGCCAGACCAAGTAAGGGGGCGGGGGGCGCAGGCGAATCAGAATTGACGACAGTTTTGCACACAGCATCTCCATGCGCTGCTTTCTAATTCCAGATTTTGTTGGCTGATTTCAAGCTCCAGTTTCGAATCCACGTCCCTCAGAAATCTGGGCTTTTGGATTCCTGCTCTAGTGATATTGGCATGGGAGCAATATCCTGGCAGGGGGCCGTGCCAGTGCCACTCAGGAGGGTTTAAATTAGTGTAGTATAGGGAAGGGGGGAGCCAGAACAGTAGACTCACATGTGGGCTGTTTGAGGAGGAGGTAGAGGTTTCAGGTAAGTCAGACCAATAGGGTGAACAGGCCGGGCCAGGTTAATGAACACAGTGGGGCTGACGGTCTTAAGTACATTTACTTTAATGCAAGGACTATTACAGGTGGGGCAAATGAGTTTAGAACCTGGGTTAGTACATGGCTCTACAATATTGTAGCCACTCCAGAAATTTGGTGGACTGAAGGGCAGCTCAACATGCCAGGGTTTAGATGTTTCAGGTGTGTTTGACACTGTTGCCTCACGGCGCCAGAGACGCAGGTTTGATTCCACCCTCGAGCAACTGCCTGTGTGGAGTTTGCACGTTCTCCCTGTGTCTGCGTGGGTTCCTCCCACTGCCCAAAGATGCGCAGGCCAGGGTGGATTGGCCATGGGAAATCATGGAACCAATCCACCCTAACCTGCACATCTTTGGACTGTGGGAGGAAACCCATACAGGCATGGGGCTGGAATTGTACCAGGATCCCTGGCACTGTGAGGCAGCAGTGCTAACTGTTGAGCCTTCATGCTGCAGAGTTGTGAGGCAGGGAATGGGCCTGGGTGGGATGCTCTTTGCAGATACTTGTGGACTCAGTGGGCCAAATGACCTGCTCCCACATAGTGGGGAATCTGATCCTATGAGAAGGATGTAAAAGGGGTGGGGGGGGCATTGCGTTACTGATTCAAAGGAAAGTCACAGCTGTATAAAGAGAGATCAGCTTGGGGGGTTCATCCAACGAAGATTAATGGTTGAAACTCAGGGATGAGAAAGGTGTACTCACATGATGGGGTTATACCATAGGCCTCCCAATAGTGAGCAGATGTAAGAACAGATATGTATGCAAATCAGGGAAAGATGTAATGGGTAATTTTGGCATCAATATTGACTGGGGCTCCCTTAGTGCCAGGGACTTGGATGGGGTAGAATTTGTTGGGTGCTCCCAGCAGGGTTTCTTGAAACAATATGTCAATGGCCCAATGAGAGAAGGGACTGAACTCGACTTTCTGTCAGGTGATCGAAATTTCCAGGGAGCCTTTTGGAAACAGTGATCATAATTCACAAGTTTTACGAGTGTTATGGATAAGACTGGTCCTGGGATGAAAGCGCTAAATTGGCGGGGGTGGGGGGATGTCTAATTCCAACAATACTAGGCAGGAAGTGGAGATATTAGACTGGAGGTGGCTGTTTGAGGGGAAATCCACACCCGACGCGTGAGAGTCTATGAAAGACCGGATGATCAGAGTTCAGGACCAGCATGTTCCTGTGAAGTTAGATGACAAGAGACATTGTAAGTTGAGAAAAAGAAAGTAGATGTAAGATTTAGGAAACTAAAATCAGACAAGGCCCTTAAGGAATGTAAAGGAAGCAGGAAACAACTTAAACAGGGAATTAGGAGGGGCTGTGAAATGTCCTTGACAAGTGGGGTTAAGGAAAATCCCAAAGCATTTTATCTGTATATTAGCAGCAAGAGGGTAGCTAGATAAAGGGCAGGTCCACTGAAGGACAAGGGAGGGAATTTATGTGTGAAGCTGGAGAAAGTGGGTAAGGTCCTTAATAGGGAGGGGGTATGTTAATATTCTCAGGCAGGTCAATGTTAAGAAAGAGTTGTTGAGTGTCTTGAGAATCATTGAGGTGGAAAGTCCTCAGGACCTGATGGGATCTACCCCAGGTTACTGAGGGATGCAAAAGAGGAGATTGCTAGGGCCTTGACAGAAATCTTTGCAACATCTATAGCCACAGGCAAGGTCCCAGAAGACTAGAGAATAGACTGTGTTGTTTCTTTGTTTAAGAAGAGTGACAGGGATAATCCAGGTAATTATAGGTTGCCCTTACATTAGTGGTAGGGAAACGATTGAAAAAGATTCTTAGCGACAGGGTTTACTTGCACTTGGACTTATTAAGGATAGTCAGCAGAGCCAATGCTTTGGCTTTCTCTTGACTCACAAATTTGATTAAGTTTTTTGAGCAAGGTACGAAGATGGTCGATGAGGGCTGGGTAAAGGATGTTGTCAACATGGGCTTTGACAAGGTCCTTCATGGTAGGCTAGTTCAGAAGATCAAGTCAGTTGCTAAGTTCGACACAAAATTGGCTTGGTCATAGAAGACACAGTGTTTGTGGAGGGATTTTTTTTCTGACTGGAGGCCTGTGAGCAGTGGCGTTGCACGAGAATCAGTGCTGGGAGCCCTGTTGTCTGTAATATCGATAGATGATTTGGATGAAAACGTATGTGGTCTGATTAGCAAGTTTGCAGACACAAAAATGGACAGAATTCTAGATAGTGAGGAAGATTGCAAAATAATACAGAAGGATACAGATATGGTTGGCTGGAGAAATGGCAGATGGCAGAAAAGTGTGAGGTGATGCATCTTGGGAAGTCAAAGAGGAAAGTAAATGGTAGGGGCCCTTTGGAGTGTTGATATACAAACGAATCTTGGGGTACGAGTCCATAGCTCTCTGAAAGGGGCAACACAAGTGGATACGATGGTGAAGAAGGCATATGGCATGCTTCCCTTCATCAGTCAGGACACTGTGTATAATAGTTGGCAAATCATGTATAAAACTTCAGTTAGGCCCCATTTGGATTATTGTGTGCAGTTCTGGTCCCCACACTATAGGAAGGATGTGGAGGCTTTGGAGAGGGTGAAAAAGACGTCTACCAGGATGGTGCCTGGATAGGAGTGTGTTAGCTATACATAAACATTTGGATAGGTACATGGACGAGAAATGTTTAGGGGGCTATAGACCAAATTCAGGCAACTGGAACTAGCTGAGTGGGTGTCATGGCCAGCATGGACCAGGTTGGGGCGAGGGGCCTGTTTCCATGCTGTATTAGTTTGTACTCAGTGAGAGATTGAACAAATATGTGTTGTTTCGGCTAGAGCGTCAGAGACTGAGGGTGTGATCTGAGAGAAATATATAAAATTAGGATTGGCATGGATTGGGTGGATAGTCAACTTTTTTTTTCCCTGGGTAGAAATGACAAACACTAGGTGGGTGGGTGATGGGTGGGGCACTTAGGGTTAAGATGAGAGGTGTTAAGTTTAAAGGAGATGTGCGAGGCACGCATTTTACCCAGAGGGTGGTAGGCGTCTGGAATTTACTGCCGGGGAGGTGGTAGAAGCAAACACAACAGCAACATTACAGAGATAGTAGGAACTGCAGATGCTGGAGAATCTGAGATAACAAGGTGTAGAGCTGGATGAACACAGCAGGTCAAGCAGCATCAGAGGAGCAGGAAAGCTGACGTTTAGGGTCTAGACCCTTCCGTGCTCTTTCTGAAGAAGAGTCCAGACCCGAAACGTCAGCTTTCCTGCTCCTCTGATGCTGCTCGGCCTGCTGTATTCATCCAGCTCCACACCTTGTTATGTCTAGCAACATTAAAGAAGTATTTAGACAGGAACATGAACAAGCAGGGAATAGAGGGACATGGAAAAGGTGCAGGCAGATGGGATTAATTTAAACTGGCATCCATGGTCAGCACAGACATGGTGGGCCGAAGGGCCTGCACCTGTCCTCCACTGTTCCATGTTCTGTATATCTGCACCATACAATCAAACAAGAGACAATGTAACCATCATCCTTTGATATTGAGAGGTATTACTATCACTGAATCTAGCACTTATCAACATGCTGGGGGTTACCTTTGACCAGAAACTCAACTGGACTAGCCATATAAATACAGTGATGACAAGCAGGTCAGATGCTGGGGATTCTGCAGTGAATAACCCATCTCATACACCCCAAAAGTCTGTCCACCACTTACAAGCCTGAAATCAGGAGTTATAGGATACTCCCCACTTGCCCTGGATGGGGGCAGCCCCAACAACACTCAAGAAGCTCAACACCATCCAGGACTAAGCTGCCCCCACTCGAATGGCACCACATCCACAAACATTCACTCCCTCCCCCACCGACGCTCAGTCGCAGCAGTGTGTACCATCTACTATCTTTACCTGGTCTGGCCTACAGGTGACTCCAAACCTACAACAATGTCTCTTAATGGCCAATTCGGGATGGACAATAAATGCTGGCCTAGCCAGTGACACCCACATACCAGGAATGAATTCTTAAAATCTATTTGTAGTCACTTACACACAGGTGCATATTCACACACACTTACACACAGGTGTGCATATTCACACACACTTACACACAGGTGCATATTCACACACACTTACACACAGGTGTGCATATTCACACACACTTACACACAGGTGCATATTCACACACACTTACACACAGGTGTGCATATACACACATACATACATGTATTTATACACATATTCACACACATGCATGTGTATGTACACATCCACTTACACATGCATTAATATACACACACACGTACACACATATGTATATGTACATGTACATACATACGTGCATACACACAAACTTGCACACATGTACACACACATTTACATACTTGTGTACATATACACACATGTACATATGCACAGATACTCACAAATATATGTTCACACGTATACATACATATCTCAGATTTAGACACATATGCATAAATTTATGTATACACAGCCACATACACACATGTATAAACATATGCATATGCACACGTGCATATATACACACATTTATAAAGGTGCAAATATACACACACACACGTATACACACGCTTGCTCACATGTGAATATACACACTCGCACACACTGACCCACTCACACTCACAATCACACACAAGACAGGTTTTACACAAAGAAAAAACCCTTTTCATTCTGAAGCCCTCACAAAGTCAGGGAATGTATTCTGATCCTGTCAGTTCCCAACCCCCAGCAGGTCCTGCCTTGTTGCATATACAAATGTCTCAACCTCTCTGAATGCCGCCTTTCTCATTAGCTCACTGCGATTCCCTCTCTACCTGCCAGGTAAGAGAGAGATCACTGCTCCCATGGATTTTAAATTAAAAATGATGCTGATTTCTCCAACTTGTGCCTTTAATTATTCCTCCAATAGTTCATTGATTAAGCTGTGAATTCTGATGAAGTTCAAAGCACGGGGAATCCCTGCTGGCTCGAAATCCCAAGGTGGAGCGGAGACTGCGCTGAGCGTCCAGCAGGATTTCTCCTGGAACTGCGCTCGTCTCTAAAGCTGACCTCCCGACATTGGAAGGTTTGGATTGCTAAATGTTTAATGATATATCGACGTGCAAGTTATTATCTAAATGAGGAGGGAGGAGCAGAGACCAGAACCTCTTTAAAAATGCAAAATTAATTAAAGTTACAAATCCGACTCTTCCCCCGCTGAGTGGGTTTGCAGTTTGGAAGGAATTTCTGGGAGCAATGGAATTGTCAAGACAGTGTCAAGGGGGGATGGGGAGAGGGTAAGTGAGAGAGAGGGGACGAATCGGATACATTGCGGGAGTTGGGGGGGTGGTGAAGAAGCAAGGGTTGGAGGCGAGGGCAGGGAAGGACATGGAGGGGTGGGGGAGAGGAGGAAGAGGCTTGGGGGGGAAGGAAGGGTGAGGACTACAGGAGGAGAAGGACGGCAAGAGGGTGAAGTAGAAAGGGGGAACAGAGAGGGGGAGAGGAGTGAAGGGGCCGGGGGAGGATGGAAAGGTGGAGAACGTGAGGAGAGAGGAGAGAATTGGAGGGAAGGGGAGAGCGAGAAGAGAGAGTGGGAAACAGAATACTGAATGGCCTGCACAGGGTGGATGTTGGGAAGATGCTTCCATTGGTCGGAGAGACTAGGACCTGAGGGCACAGCCTTAGAGTAAAGGGAAGATGTTTTAGAATAGAGATAAGGAGCAACTTTTTCAGCCAGAGAGTGGTGAATCTTTGGAATTCACTGCCACAGAAGGCTGTGGGGGCCAGGTCATTGAGATGACATTTAAGACTGAGAGGGATAGTTTCTTGATTGTTAAGGGGATCAAGGGTTACGGGGAGAAAGCAGGAGAATTGGGTTGAGGAGCTAATCAGCCATGATTGAATGGTGGAGCAGCCTATTTGGGCCGAATGGCCTAATTTCTGCTCCTATGTCTTACAGCCTTATGGAAACAGGAGGGAGAGGGGGAAGAGAGGGAGGGGGAGAGAGGGAGAGGGGGAGGAGTGATGGGGAAATGATAAGGATTGGGCGGGGAAGAGAGATGGGTACTGGGAGAGAGAGGGGAAGAGAAAGAGTGAGAAAGGGGAGAGTGTGTGATTTGGAGGGAGGGGAGATGGTGAGAGGGGAAATGAGAAGGGGGAAGGGGGAGATGGGCAAGAGCAGCGGAGGTTGGGGTATGCGAAGGAGAGGAATGGAGAAGCCGAGAGGGAGCTGCGAGCCGGTGCTAGTGTAAAAGTGTGTGCTTTTCTGGGGAGTGTCGGATCTCAGTTCGGGGTGTGGCTTTGTGGGGTGTGAATGAGATTGCTGCAGGAGTCAAGGCTTGTGTTTCACATCTGTGTCATCCCGACAGACTCCTGGTCATCACTGATAACAACACTGGAATAATCCCATAAAGCAGGAAGCAGCTAGCCTCTTGTAGAAACCCCGACCTTTCATACACCTCTTTCCGGATTCTGTAGCCTCTTATTCCAAACTATCTCCAACATATTTGGAGTCACGTGTAGGCCAGACCGGGTAAAAATGGCAGATTTTTCTCACCAGAAGTGAACCAAATGTGGATTTTACAACATTTGGTGAGTGCTTTCACTGTCATTAGACTCTGAGTTCCAGATTTTCATTGGATTCAAATTGCACCACGAGCTGTAGCAGGATTCGAAGCCAGATCCTTTATTCTTTAACAGGATAAGGGCATCACTGGCCAGGCAGCATTTATGTCCATCCCCAATTGTCCAGAGGCCAGTTAAGAGTCAACCACATTGCTGTGGGTCTGGAGTCACATGTTGGTCAGACCAGGTAAGGATGGCAGTTTCCTCCCCTAAAGGACATTAGTGAACCAGATGGGTTCTTCCTGACAATCAGCAATGGATCCAGGGTCATCATTAGACTCTTAATTCCAGATTTTTAAAATTGATTTCAAATTCTACTCTGTCGTGGTGGGATTTGAACCCAGGTCTCCAGAATGTTATCTGGGTTTCTGGATTAACAGTCCAGTGATAATACCACGAGGCTATCACCTCTCCCTATCTCCAAAACATTACCTGGCTCTCTGGATTATCGCTCCATGACCTATTTATGTGACTGTGAATAAGTAAATCCTCTTAAAACATTCCTGACACATTTTTAGGCCATGAGTTCCACACTCCCATTACCCTCTGAGCAAATATATTTCTCCTCAACTCTCCTGGCAGCTTCCCATCTCTTAAACTGATGCCCCTCTGTGTTTTTTTTTGGTAAATTTAACCTATTTTTCCTAATCAACCTGTTCAAAGATGTTGCTACACACCTCTGGAGCAGGTGGGACTCAAACCTGGGCCTCCTGGTGTGGGGGTAGGAACTTTACCACTCTGCTCACCCTTGAATAGGAGAAGAGGTGCCGAGCTACCCACCCTGTCCACCTCCGCTCAGCCATCTTTGCGTCAAGATAAATGCCAACATTTTCTCTGCCACGCGAGTGTTACATAAAACAGTGCGTTTTTTTTTAAAAAAGCATTTACCATTAACATGTGTATTTATTATTGAGAAGGCCTTTCAGGGGTTTGCGGGGCGGGGGGATGGGTGCGGTGGAATTATACCTGTTTAGATTAGAAAGGGGTGATTGATTGTGAACAGAGATAGCAATCCCAGCCCCAACCCATCGTCAATGCCAACCTAACTTCTCTGGCCATCAGGTGACAGTCATAAACTGCCAGCTTTTCCTAAGGGTGACACATTTTCATCGCAGGCTGGGCCCAGCATTTACTGCCCCGTCCTGAGTTGCCCCCTTGGGAAGGTAGGGGTGAGCTGCCTTCTTGAACCGCTGCAGTCCATGTGCTGTGGTTGACCCACAATGCCCTTAGGGAGGGAATTCCAGAGTTTTGACCCAGTGACAGTGAAGGAACGGCGATGTATTTCCAAGTCGGGATGGTGAGTGGTTTGGAGGGGAACTTGCAGGGGGTGGTGTTCCCATGTATCTGCTGCGCCTGTCCTTCTAGATGGTGGAGGTCTTGGATATAAAATGTTCGGCCCATTTTGTTGTCTAATCATGCCCCTTGTCCCTCGTTCATTCAGTTTCCCATACCCTGCTCTTGACAGTATTAAAGCTATCACCCTCCCAGCTCCCTTGAGCTCTGAAGAAGACGTGTGCACGACTGAAAATTGTAACTCTCGCTCGCCACATTGACCCCGAGTTTTGGCAATTTCTTGTTGTCAGGAGGGAGGTCGATTCACAACGATATTGGTCTCGCTCTCCGAAGCATTCGGTGCTCTGTGCCCCCTTTTCTATTTACCCCACACCAGGCCCGACCTGGAAATGCTTGACCCTGTGACCTTAACCTCTGACCTCACAGCATCAGCGTGCTCTGCTGACCCTCCTGAAACAGTGTCCCTTTCACTCTTACCGGGCAGAAATGCAATTCCTTACACAAATGTAGGAAAGACGAGCAAGAGCAGGCCATTCAGCCCTTCATGATTGCTTGCCCATTTAACATGATCATGGCTGACCAACCAAATTGGTCCCCTGTCCCTGCTTTCTCCCTTCCATCCCTTTAGAACTATATCCAACTCCTTCTTGACAATATTCTATGTTTTGGACTCAACCACTTTCTGTGGTGGAGAATTTCACACTCTGTTGGGTGAAGACATTTCTCCTTATCTCAGTCCTAAATGGCCTTCCCTGTAACCTTACAGTGTCAAAACAGGGCATTAAAAAAAAAGTTGAAAGGATAGTAAATGCTGGAAATCAGAAACAAAAACACAAGGCACCGGGAAAACTCAGCAGGTCCTGCAGTCTCCACTGAGAGAAAAAGCAGAGTGACTGGTTTGGGTCAGAGTTGCGAAGTTCTTAATCTCTGAGCTTTAGATCTGGACTCCCCTAGTCAATGGGAACATGTGAACAATGTGTCTAATCAACTTCAACATTATAAAATCATAACACATTCCTGTCGTAGGCATGCAGAACGTATTCCCAACTCTTCCAAACCAAGAAACTTAAAGACAATACAGTCTCTTACCAAATCAACAGGGGGGGAAATGCATTCCATACAGGGACATCTTTAATGCAGAATTTGTTGAATCGGACAGATTCACTTAAGAGAAACAAGACACGCTCCAGATAGACTCTCTGTTGGGCCAAATGGCCTGTTCCCATGCTATATGTTGCAGAGTTATGGAGTAATACAGCATGGAAACAGGCCCTTCAGCCCACGCCGGTCCATGCTGACCATGGTGCTCACTCAGCTAGCTCCAGTTGCCCGCATTTGGTCCATATCCCTCTAAAAGATTCCCATCCATGTTCCTCTCCTAATGTTTTTTTAAATGTTGCTGTTGTACCAGCCTCAACCACTTTCTCTGGCAGCTCATTCCATACACGGACAACTCGCTATGTGATGAAGTTGCCCCTCAGGTCCTTCTTAAATCTTTCCCATCTCACCTTATACCCATGCCCTCTACTTTTTAATTCCCCATCCCTGGGAAAAAGACCGTATGTATTCATCCTGTCTATGCCTCTCATGATTTTATACACCTCAATAAGGTCACCCCTCAATCTCCCATATTCCAAGGAATAAAGTCCTATCCTGGCCAAACTCTCCCTATCACTCAGGCCCACTAGGCCTGGCAACATCCTCGTAAACCTTTGTCGCAAACTTTCCAGTTTAAATATGTCTTTCCTATAACAGGGTGACCAAAACTGTTCGTAACACCCCAACCCGGCCTCACCAACAACTTATACAACTGTAACCTAACGTCCCACCTCGTACACTCAATGCCTTGACCAACGAGGGCCAGCATGCCAAATGCCTTCTTCACTACCCGTGATACTGTGACCCCACTTTCAACAAAATATGTACTTGTACTCCCAGGTCCCACTGTTCCATAACACTCCTCAGGACCTCACCATTTACTGTACAAGCCCTGCCTTGGTTTGACTTTCCAAAGTGCAACACCTCACACTTATCCATATTGAATTGTATTTGCCAATCCTCAGCCCACTACCCCATCTGATCGTGATCCCTCTGTAATTTTTGATAACCTTCTTCACGATAATGAGACCTCCTAATTTTGTATCATCTGCAAACTTCCTAATCATGCCTTGTAGATTCACATCCAGATCATTTATGTAAATAACAAATAACAAAGGTCCCAGCACTGGCCCCTGTGGCACACCACGAGTCACAGGCCTCCAGCCCGAGAAACAATCTACAACCATCGCCCTCTGCTTCCAACCATCGAGCCAGTTTTGAATCCAATCAGCTAGCTCTCCCTGGATCCCATGAGACCTGGCCTTCATGAGTAGCCTGCCGTGCAGGACCTTGTCAAAGGCCTTACTAAAGTCCATGTAGACAACATCCACTACCCTACCCTCATCCATCCTCTTGGTTACCTCTTCGAAAACTCAAAGATTTGTCAGACATGACTTCCCGCACACAAATCCATACCAACTATCCCTAATCAAACATTGACTATCCAAATATTATTTAACCTCGCCCTCAGTATCCTCTCCAATATCTTGCCTACCACTGAGGTTAGGCTCACGGGCCTGTAATTCCCAGGCTTGTCTTTGCTAACTTTCTTAAACAACGGAGCAAAACATTAGCCACCCTCCAGCCTTCCTGAAAATCACCAGTGGCTAAAGGTGAAGCAAAAATCTCTGTAACGGCCTCTGCAAATTCATTCCCCAGTCTCCCATAACATCCGAGCATGAACTTGATCAGGCCCAGGTGATTTATCCAGGATATTTGTGTGATCTAAAGCTGCAAACACCTCCTCTCTGGTAATATGGATGTGGTCCAAAACATCCCAATTTGTTTCCTTTATTTCCTTAGCATCCATGATTCTCTCCTCAATAAACACAGAGGAGAAATATTCATTAAAAATCTCCTGCATTTCCTGTGGCTCCACTTGGACGGTCATGCTGATCTTTAAGGGGACCTCTTCTCCCCCAGACACCCCTTTACTCTTAATATAGCTATAGAACCTCTGGGATTATCTTTAACCTTATCTGCCACATCCATCTTATTCCCTCTTCTTGCGCTTCTAATTTCCTGCTTAAGTATGCTCCTACACTTTTTCAAGTCATTTAGGGATTCACTTGAGCCCAATAGCTTAAACCCAATGTATGCCGCCTTCTTTTTCCTGACCAGAGCCTCAATATCCCTCCTCAACCAGGGATCCCTAAACCTGCCAGCTTTTCCCTTCACCCTAACAGGGACATATGTCCCTAAACTCTTTTAAAAGCCTCCCATTTGCTAGTTGTCCCTTTTCCTTCAAACAGGCTCACCTCATTGACCACTACTAAATCCTGCCGAATGGCCCCAAAATTGGTCCTGCTCCAGTTTAGCACCTTAACCTGTGGACCTGTCCTATCTTTTTCCATAACTTCCATGAGAGAGTTATGCTCACAGGACCCAAAGTGCTCTCCGACTGACACTTCAGTCACTTGCCGGACCTTGTTTCCTAAGAGTAGGTCCAGTGTTGCACCTTCCCAAGTACAGCCCTCTACATTCTGATTTAGGAAACTTTCTTGGACACATCTGACAAATTCCACCCTGTCCGGGCCTTTTACACTTTGGGTAGACCAGTCTATACAGGGGAAATTAAAATCTCCAGCCAATACGACGCTGTTGTTCCTGCAGGTATCCGCAGTCCCTCTACACATCTGCTCCTCTCGTGCCTGCAATGTGGGGGTCTATAATACAGTCCCAACAGGCTGACCACCCCCTTCTTGTTTCTCAGTTCTAACTGGTTAAAGTGCTAAAGTTCTGTCAAAAGTCTCATGCAAAAATTACAGCACCTGAAACACTTCAGGACAAAGTTGTCAACTCTTACTGAGATGATCATACGTTGAGAAGCTTTGTCCAAGCTGCCATTCATTCAGCATAGCTGTTCAGCTAGGTGGGCATCACAGCCTGGCCTAAGTGCAGAGGCAGCGAGTGGGAAGCTCGGGAGACATGCCCCCAGGCTAAGGGGGCTCAAATTGCGGCACCTCTAACCCTGGCCTGGACTGAGACACCCCAGTGGTGCCACTTGGGACGGTTGAGGGCTTGATGAGACATGGGTGCCTGATGACGTGTGATAAAAGAGTAGGTGGGGGAGAAGAGGTTGAAAAGATGCCAGCTAAGGTAGCCGCCTGGAGGCACTGACCGGTTCTTTTGGTTTGCATTTTCCTCACGACGGCAGCGCAGGCCGAAGGAACAGATGGAGGCGGAGCGCCGTGCCAATGGGCAGTTACCTTGCTCACTGCAGTTGTCTCCGCTGTGTGAGGCGAGACCGCCACTGGAGGGCCCAGGTGTGCCCGAGTGAGTTGACCCCGTGTCATCATGGTCACGATTCCAGTGGTTCTGTGGAGACAAAGAGGGCAACTGTTGACTCAAATGGCTGACAGCACATGGCCATTTTACAATACCGAAGGCACAGCGGCCATTTTACTGAGGAGCCGTTGCCAAGGCTCGCGAGAGGGCGAGGTCTAGGACCCTTTGCAAAACTGTGCCTGTGACAAAAGAAATTAAGGAAATGCAGAAACAATCAGGTTACTTTAATGGAAATCCCAACTCAGAAAGGAAAACAAAGGACATTTCTCTGCAGCGATTGTAGGAACTGCAGATGCTGGAGAATCTGAGATAACAAGGTGTAGAGCTGGATGAACACAGCTGGTCAAGCAGCATCAGAGGAGCAGGAAAGCTGATGTTTCGGGCCTAGACACTTGATCAGACATGAAGTAGGGTCTAGGGATATGATGAAGAGTTTAGGCCTGAAATGTCAGCCTTCCTGCTCCTCTGATGTTGCCTGGCCCGCTGTTCTCATCCAGCTCTACACCTTGTTATCTCAGATATTTCTCTGCAAGCTGATTTTATGTTAATGATAGAAAATAATAATTTGTGGATTTGGAGCTGCCCAAAGCCATCATATCGCTCAAATGGACTTAATAATTGTTGGATCCTTTTTCGCTTTACAGTTAATCCTATTACACGTTAATATGTTTCATACACAAATTCCTATCATACAGAAGGCCTGAGGGCTGTAATGAGTGTTCAGTTTATTCAGCCTCATTAGGAATTAGATACAGTGCTTGCGTTTCACTTACAGTCATAACAGATTGATCTTTTTCTCATCAAATCTGCACTTTGATGCCTTCAATTCGCTAAGTGGATAGAATCTCAGATCCACGGAGTGACCCTCTCATTACATTGACGTAATGCTTCTGGGGGCTCCGTTAACCCAAGGCCTTCTCACAGCTCAGCACAGCGCGCCGTAACAATCCAAAAGAGAGAAGGCCTTGAGTGGGGCCTAAAGGCTGTGCTGTGCGCTCCGTGTGAGCCGGGCCTCTTGGGTAGGATTCATAGGGAATGGGACACAGTCCCTCACATAAATCCACAGGGAATGGGAATACTTTGATGTGGTATCCATTTCCCATTGCCTGCCACACAGTCAGGAGGTGATTGTTTGCACATCAGTTCTTTCAAGGGGGATATGACGCAATGACAAGGCCACCCATCCCTAACTGTCCTTGAAACAGGGAGAAGTAACAGTAAAATTTGCAAATGGCACCTCGCCTTGTCTCCCTCAGAATAGTGTCCAAGCGTTACTGTCTTTTTATTGAACATAGAACAATACAGTGCAGAACAGGCCCTTCGGCCCTCGATGTTGCGCCGACCTGTGAACTAATCTAAGCCCCTCCCCCTACACTAACCCATCATCATCCATATGCTTATCCATATGCTTTTGACCGATATTTGTTCCCTCTAGGTGTCTTGCCCATGTTTTAGATAAGAGTCGGTCAGGAGACACGGGTAGGCCAGGCCTGGTAAGGGCGGCAGATGTTTGAGGGTGTGTTTTTTATCGCAACAGTGTGTCCCCACTTTCCTCCTCACCACCTGTGCTGTCTGCCTCCTCATCCTTATAGTCCAGCTAGCCCTCCCTGCCCTGCTGAGCAGCAACTATGCTCCAAAACTTTGGTTAGCGATCCTAATGTTTTATCTACGTGACGTCATTTTTATTTCGTTTCGTTCATTCACGGGATGTTGGCATCGTGGGCAAGGTCTGCATTTGTCACCTGCTCCCAACTGAACATTACAGAAGTTTCTAAAATCATGAGGGGCATGGACGGGGACAATAGACAGGGTCATTTTCTTCCCCAGGGTCGAGGAGTCCAAAACTAGAGGGGCATAGGTTTAAGGTGAGAGAGGAAAGATTTAAAAGGGATCGTTTTCACACAGAAGGTGGTGTGTGTATGGAATGAGCTGCCAGAGGAAGTGGTGGGGGCTGGTACAATTCAACATTTAAAAGGCATCTGGATGGGTACACGGATAGGAAGGGTTGAGAGGGATATGGGCCAAATGCTGGCAAATAGGACTAGATTAATTTAGGATATCTGGTCAGCATGGATGAGTTGGGCCGAAGGGCCTGTTCCTGTGCTGTATGACTATATAACTGAGTGGGTTCACTCAGAGGGCAGTCATAGGTCAGCTATCTGGCTGTGGGTTGGGAGTCATGTGACCCCAGACCGGAAAAGGACGGCAGATTTCCCTGCCTAAAGGGCATTAGTGACCGGGACGGGTTTTTAACCACAAACCGTCACCATTTTACAGAGATGAGTTCTGGGCTCGTTTGTTGAATTTGAAATGTGTTAGTTTTGCGAACCAGCTGGCCACTGGCAGGGAGTGAGCAGCCAATCAGCAACACTGCCTGTCCTCATGCCAACCCTCCCTCATGGTAGCACAGCATTGGCAAGGACTCCCTGTCCTCTCAGCTTCAGGCCAGCCGCGTATGGGCCGAGCTTAGCTGAGGCAGTGGGTAGGAGTGTAGAAAGACCCCCGAGGAAGATGGGGGGAGATAATCTTGGATGTCACAGGCTCATCAAACTGTGTCAGGTCAAGCCTGTATGGTCAAGAGAGCATTTCCTCTGGTTTAGATATAGGTGGAAGCAGAGTGCGCAGAATCAGTGGGCACCACAGGTAGACTGGGTCAGAGCGATGATGGTTTCCATGGTGAAGTACCAAAACCACAAGCACTGAATGGTAGATCAGACGCTGAGCTACGTCAGCGTGTTGTTCTACTGAGGGGCCCTGGGCGTACCCAGGGACAGATCACAGGGCCCAGGAAACACGGAGGCTGCCATGCTGAAGCACACACGAAGCAAGCTCGCCAACTTCGAAGCACCGACAATAAAGGCTGCTTGCTGCCATGGAAACAACAG
Organism: Stegostoma tigrinum; assembly: GCF_030684315.1. Classification (NCBI taxonomy): domain Eukaryota; kingdom Metazoa; phylum Chordata; class Chondrichthyes; order Orectolobiformes; family Stegostomatidae; genus Stegostoma; species Stegostoma tigrinum. The sequence continues at coordinate 6,159,060 of NC_081392.1, forward strand.
GCCGCATTTCTCCGGCAGCGTGGCCTCTCTTGTTCTTTCAAAGGGCGCAGTAAATAATGTGACTCCAACACCAGGTCAGGCCCTAGCACGCAACAACGTCCAGGCCTTCCTTACAGGCCCAAGGGGAACTTGACACCACAGTGAGAGAGAGGAGGAGGCTCACTGCATAAACACGGGTAGGCCAATCGAGTGTTTTTAAATAAGTAAATTTATCCTGCTGCTTTATGCTCCATTTCATTATTAAATCCAGCAAAGATCCACTCGCAGATCCTCTCTCTCTCCCTCCTCTATAAATTCCATCAGCAAAGGAACACAATCCCAAAAGTTTTTTCCACTCCTTCATTCATTCACAGGATGAGGGTGTCACTGGCCAGGCAGCATTTATTGCCCATCCCTAATTGCCCAGAGGGCAGTTCAGAGTCAACCAAATTGCTGTGGGTCTGGAGTCACACGTGGGCCAGACCAGGTAAGGATGGCAGTTTCCTTCCTTAGTGAACCAGATGGGTTTTCCAACAAACAATTCATGGCCATCATTGGATTCTTAATTCCAGATTTTTTTAAAAATGGATTTGAGTTCCACCATCTGCCATGGCAGGAACATCACCTGGGTCTCTGGATTAACAGTCGAGCAAAACGCCACTAGGCCATCGCCTCCCTAAATAATCCCAACACAATCCAGGTGGGAATTCCAACGGGGTCATTTCGGATGAATCAAGCCATGTGCACCTTCACAAATTCCAAGCCATTTGTAAAGTGCCCTCCCCAACCCCCGACTTGGCGTTTGACTTTAAGCGCTGGGTTAGGTCTCTAAACAAATGCAGGGTGCCCGTGCTAACGCTCACCCCCTCCCGTGCAACTCCCCCTTACCCCCAGATGACAGGCCCACTTGGCTGCAGGTCAAGGAGGTGAACTTCTGGCCCCGGAACTTTCCGGACACTGGGGTTCCCAGGCTTTCTCTGCTACGGGTGCTTTCACACTGGCTAACAAAGCATGTCCCCGCTATCCGCTCGGGCCCCTTCCTGACCCTCAGAGGGGAGCCCTGGTGTGGAGGGACCAGTGTGGAACTGGGGTCGGAAAAGAGTTGATGAAGGGGCTACTCTCCAAGAGATTGGGTTTTCAAATGCACCTGTTGGACCATAACCTGGCGTCATGTGGTTTTTGACATGACCCTCAGAAGAGCACAGCACAGACAGAGGCGTTCGAAGAGGGGCACTGGGTTGATGCTCGGGTAGAGAATAAGGTGCAAGGGTATGGGGAAATGGCACTAAGGGGCGACGCTTGTTCAACTGGCCCGTGTGGGCTGAACGGTTTCATTCTGCTGTTCCGCGGGTATTGGGAACGGGGCATCCAATGTGTGCACAGTAAGATCCCAGCATCAGCAGCACGGCCATTAGCCAGCAATCCATTTCTCATCTTGGTCAGTCAAGGAGAGGGGAAGCATTCACCAGGAGATTGGGCACAGCTCCGCGACTTTTCCCTCAAACTGTGCAGTGGGATCTTCTGCATGAAGCAACTGGGATTTACCACCTTGCCCCAGAATGTCGGCAGCTCCGATATATCAACACTTGGACAGGGTGCTCATGTAGAGCGGGGCAGATTGGCCAAGATGGCGTCTGGCCTGGAGAATTTCAGTTAAGAAGAGTGATTGGACAGACTGGGGCTGTCTTCCATAGAGCAGAGGAGATTGAGGGGGGCCATAAGTGAAATGAATAAAATAGCGACAGGCATTGACAGGGTAGATAGGAAGCAACTTTACCTCTTAATAGGAGGATCAATGACTAAGGGTATAGTTTGAGGAAAAGGGGGGAGAGGGTTTGGAGAGGATGTGCAGAAAGATTTTTTTTGCCCAGACAGTCGTGGGAATCACTGCCTGTAAGGGTGAGAGAGGCAGAGATTGTCATCACATTCAAGAAGCATTTAGATACAGGGGCAGACTGTAGATGGAGTTTAAGGGTGGCTCAGTGATTAGCACTGCTGCCTCATAGCGCCAGGGACCCAGGTTTGATTCCATCCCTCAGGTGGCGCGTCTGTGTGGAGTTTGCATACTCTCCCCGGGTATGCGTGGGTTTCCTCTGGGTGCTCCAGTTTCTCCCCACATGTGCAGGTTAGGGTGGATTGGCTATGCGAAATGGCCCACAGTGTCCAGGGATGTGCAGACTAGGTGGGGTTTGCCATGGGAAATGAGGGGTTACAGAGATAGGGTGGGTCTGGACGGGATGCTCTTTGGAGGGTTGGTGTTTACTCAGTTGGGCCGAATGGCCTCTATCTGTGCTGAAGGGATTCTGTGACTTGTGCACATGTGATACCCAGGTGATGGGCCTCGTGCTGGAAAATGGGGTTAGAATAGTGAGGTGATTGTTTGGAGCTGGATGGACCAAAACCTCTCTGTTTATCCCTCCACTCAGCCCCGAGAAAGAATCAGACTGGACTGGAAATTTCATCTTTTTGTTCTCTCTCCCTCCCTCTGTCTCTCTCCACAGATGCTGCCAGACCTGCTGAGTTTCTCCAGCACTTCATTGTTCTTTTTCATGTGCGGAAAAGACCAGGGAGGGCTCGTAGCTCTCGCTCGCTTGACCCACTTCCAATGCCATTGCACATGCGCTGGACACACTGGGTTCAGCTGAAGGCCGGGGGTGGGGGGGGGCATCAAGTGGAATAGCCAGCTGACACATCACTGCCCCAGATAACGTGCACTGAAGCTTGCCCCTGCAAGAACCACCGAGTCCAGATGGGATAAAAAGGTGAAGCTAACAGCAAAGGGGAAGGATTAAATGGTTAACTAAAGTCACACAAGAATCAAGTCAATGCAAAGATTTGAAATTGGCCCATCAGATTTGTCCCGTACTTGTTATTTCAGAGGGGGATCTGTTAGATGCAGAATTTAGGACAAAACATCACCTTAGAGTGTGCGAACTAACCAGTAGTTGAGAGGGAGGCAGTCTCCACACTAACCCAAAACTTCACCTCTGTTTGAAATAAAGTGCAAGGCCTTGTGAATAATTGTCTTCAACCATGGCTGAAGTGAGCGGAGCAGGATGACATCAGCCTGGAAAACATCTCGCAAGCCAAGAAAACTTCACTGAGTCAAGCCAGAGCTCTGAAAGCTGGTGCCAGCTCTCTTGCAGTTCTGACCAAAATTAGTATGGTTCACAATGACTAGGAGGGCAGGATGGAACAGTGACTGGTTGCGACAAAAATGCAACAAATTTTCCTGGGGTGGGGTCGGGGGGGAAAGAAGGGGGTGTTGCTGGGGAGCAAAGTAGTAATCATACCAGTTTGGTAATTCAAACACCGAGCCAATATAGAGGGGACGTGGGTTCAATCCCGCCCCCGTCCCCTCATACAGACAGCTGGTAGAATATAAATTTGGAATTAAAACTTGTCACAGCAATAGTGGCAAAAAATCTCCTAGTTCACTAGAAAAGTAATCTGCCGTCCTTACTTGGTACAGTGTACATGTGACCCCAGGCCCACAACAATGCGGTTGACTCCTTTTTAATAGTTCTCTAAAATTCATTTATGATTAGAGACATAGAGCTGTACAGCACAGAAACAGACCCTTCGGTCCAACTCATCTGTGCTGACCAGATATTCTGTATTAATCTAGTCCCATTTGGCCCATATCCCTCTAAACCCTTCCTATTCATGTACCCATCCAGATGCCTTTTGAATGCTGTAACTGTACCAGCCTCCACCACTTCCTCTGGCAGCTTGTTCCATACGCGCACCAACCTCTGCGTGAAAAAGTTGCCTCTCAGATCACTTTTAAATCTTTCCCCTCTCATCTTAAACCTTCGCCTTATAGTTTTGGACTCCCGCAATCTGAAAAAAAGACCTAGTCTATTTATCCTAGCAATGCCCCTCATGGTTTTATAAATCTCTATGAGGTCACCCCTCAGCCTCCGACTCTCCAGGGAAAATAGCCCCAGCCTATTCAGCCTCTCCCTGTAGCTCAAACCCTCCAACCCTGGCAAAATCCTTGTAAATATTTTCAGCTCCCTTTCAAGTTTAGCAATGTCTTTTATATAGTAGGGTGAGCAGAACTGAACACAATACTCCAAAAGTGGCTTAACCAATGTCCTGTACAACCACAACATGTGCTTCCAGCTTCTACACTCAATGCACTGACCAATAAAGGTAAGCATACCAAATGCCTTCTTCACTATCCTGTCTATCTGTGACTCCAATTTCAAAGAACAATGCATCTGCACCCCAAGGTCTCTTTTTTTGACAATACTCCCAGGACCATTAAGTGTATAAGTCATGCCCTGGTTTGCCTTACCACAATGCAACACCTCACATTTATCTAAATCAAACTTGCATCCACCACTCCTCAGCCCACTGGCTCATCTGATCAAGATTCCGTTGTACTCTGAGATTATCTTCTTCACTGTCCATTACACCAAACTACATTTGCAGTATTGCGATACATGGCACTACTTACAATAAGTAATTCCAGGAATTGACAACGTGTGATACAAAAGAAGTCCATTCAGCAATTTGAATCCGTACCAACTCTGTGTCTGACTTTTCATTGCCCTCTGAAATGACAGATGTGACACTCAGCTCAAGGGTAATTAGGAAAAGGTGATAAATGCTGGCCACAGCCACATCTCAAGGATTTTTCTTTTATTGTTTGTTGACAGAAGACAAAGTTAATACTAGTAACCGTCCCTAATTGTCTAGAGGGCAGTTAAGAATCAAGCACAATGCTGTGGGTCTAGATTTTCTCCATTGTAGTCGCGTGGACCTAAGTACAGTGAAAAGTTTTGTTTTGTGAGCAATACAGGCCAATCATAGCAAGCAAGGACATACAGATCACAGGGTGCTTAGGCAGAGTGAGGCGTACAGGTTACACTGGTCAGGAAGTGCACAAATCGAGATTTAAAATTAGGAAGGTCCATTCAGCAATCTAATAACAGCAGAGAAGAAGCTGTTCTTCAATCTGGTCTGCAATCACAACCAGATAAAGATGTCGGATTTTCTTCCCTAAAGAGGAACCAGATAGTTCTATTACAACTATCAATCACCATTAAATTAGTTTTTTAATTGCAGAATTTTATCAGATTCAAATTTTACTGTATGCTATGGTGGACAGTTTCCCCGGAACAATGACTTGGTGCTCTGGATTACAAATCCAGTGATTTTACTGCAACATTACCGTCTCCCCTTACATCAGTCAAACTGTGCTGTTTTTGTTCTGTGTGTTTCCTGTTGCATCTTTTGCTACATATCATTGGAATATATTTAAAACCTTGGCTACAGAAAATCACATTCCAGTCTAACTGGACAGATTTTAGTTCATTGGTCAACAAGAGAGATAGTTTGAGGATTGAAAGTGCTTAATTCAAATGCTAGCATCGTAAATTTATTTGTAGCTATAACATCTTTTGAATGTTAGCTGAATCAAAAAGGCTATTGTAGCATTATGAGGGAATTTTAGACAGTGTGTTTTTCATATCAGTAAATTTTACCTCTATTAGAGGTAACCGGGTACTTGAGGTTAGTCAACATGAGAATGATCATGTGATAACGGTACAATTACATTTAAAACTTACCTGCACTATTGTTTTACTCCAAAAAGTTACAATTTTTTAAAATGTGCCAGCAGCTGGCAAAACTTAGCAAATGCAACACAACATAGTTCTCTTAATCACAAATCCAATCATTGTTTAATGAATTTGCTTTGAAGCTTAAGACAGTTTCTGGTGTAGCATTACTTTGCTGCTTACGAAAGCAGTCGAAATAATTACTGATACAATCTATTTAAAGGAAAGCTATTTCTTTCTTCCTTGTGTACAACGATAATATTTTTGCTCGCTATCTATTGGATACTGTCAAGGGAGACAGAGTAATCTGAAATATGAGAGGAAAAGCTATTCAGAGTAAAAAGTGCAAGAATCCAAGAAACTAAAAAAAGATAGCACTGATATTACCAAATAAACACATAAATCAGATGTGACATTTATTGGTCTCTATTTTTATGCAGGCATTAACACATTCTAAATAGAAATAAAGACTTGTATTGCTATCACACCATTCAGTCCCCATGACATTCAACAGCACTTTAAACCCATGATGTACATTTCCAAATGTTTTATTATTTTCTTTATGCTTCTAGGAGATCTTGCCCATCTCTAAATTGAATGCAGCGGCTTTTGTGTGAATCATTTAGGGAATGGTGCCTTCAACTCTAGGCCCAGGATTTATTGCCCGTCCCTAAATGTCCCTTGACAAGCTGCTGCAGCCCACGAGCTGTGGGTTGGCCCACACTGCCCTTGGGGCAGGGCGGAATTCCAGGATTTTGACCCCGTGACGCTGAAGGAACAGCCTTTGCTAACGCCATTTCAGAGGGCAGCTAACAGTCGGTCAAACTGGTCAGGCTCTGGAGCCAAGTGTAGGCCAGACCGGTTAAGGACAGCAGATTTCTCTCCCTAAAGGGCATGAGTGAGCCAGTGATAAGGGTCACAGAGATAACAAGGTGTGGAGCTGGATGAGCACAGCTCCTACTGTGAACTACTGTAGTAACAATGCCATTAGACACCCACCTCCTCCCCAGCAGAGTCCCACCTTCTCTCCAGCAGGCCTCCCCTGGTCCCCAGCAGAATTTTACCCCTCCCCAACAGATTTCCACCCATCCCCAACAGACCCCCACATCTTCCCCAGCAGGCCCTCCCCTCCTTCACTTTAGACCCTCCTCATCTCAGGTCATTGAGTATATTTAAGAATGAGATGGATAGGCTCTTGGTTATCAAGGGGTCGGAGGGCTACGGGGAGAAAACAGGAGAATGGGGTTGCGGAACTTATCAGCCATGATCGATTGGCAGAGCAGCCTTAATGGGCCAAATGGCCTAATTTCTGCTCCTATGTCTTGTGGTCTGAAAACTCTGAGATTGCAGAGGGATCTGGGAGTTGTCGAGTACAAGTCACAGAAGGTTCATTTGCAACTACAGCAAGCAGTCAGGAGAGATACTAGAATGTCCTGATGTACTGTCAGGCGAATTGAATGTAAGAGCAGGGCTGTCTTATTCCAGTTAGGAAGAGCCCTGGTGAGATCACATCTGGGCTACCACGTGTAGTACTTATCACTGTGCTTACGGAAGGATGTTAATGCAGTTCATAGAAAGTTTACCATGCTAATTCCTGGGTTACCATATGACGAAATGGCCAGTCAGGTGAGGCCTGTATCACGAGTCAGAGATGATTTATTTGAAACAGAGGGGTCATGACTAGGTGGATGTGGAAGGGATGTATCTTTCAGTGCGACCGTCCAGAGCGGTTGTGAGGGGTGCACGGTGGGCAGGGTAGCAGGGGGAGGTCAGAGTTTAAAAAATAAGGGGAGCCCATTTAAAACCGAGACAGGGAAACATCTTATTCTCACTCAGAGGGTTGTGATTCTTTAGAATTCCCTTCCTCACGGAAACAGTATCTTTAAATATTTTGAAAGCAGAGGCAGATAGATTCCTGATGACTGAGGAGATGAAAGATGATCAAGGGATGTGCAGGAGTGTAGAGTTGAAGATAAAATCAGATCAGCCACAATCTTATTGAATGGGGGGAGCAGGCTCGAGGGGCTGAATGGCCTCCTCTTGTTCCTTGCTTGAGTGTTTGATTCCAACGTCTGAAGCCCATGGTAAAATAAAATCTGTTCTTTCAGCTTCACAGAGGCTACGTGATCATCCAGGAATTTTTCTGGTTCAGCAACAATCTTCAAAAATCATCAAAAATTCAAAGTCACAACGTCGCTGGTGTCCAAGTGCAATTTGTACCTGGAATGGACACCTGAATTCTGAGCGTCTTTACCCTGGGGTGGAAGGGAGTGCAAGAGATCGGCCTGAGCGAGAAACAATCATAGTGCCCAGGCGGGAAAATTGCTGGCTATCCAACTGTGAGGGCATCACATGCTCCTGGAATGGCATGCCATCCCAGTTGCCTGCCGCCACTGAACATATTGTCTGCCTCACACACAAACACACACACACACACACACACACACACACACAAAAACACACACACACACACACACTCACACACAAAATACACACAGAAACACACACACACACACAGACACATACACACAGACACACACACTTACACACTCACACACACACACACACACTCACTCACTCACACACACACACTCACTCACACACGCTCACACAAACACAGACACATATACACACACACTCACTCACACACGCACACAAATACACACACACAAACACATACACACATACACACATACACACACACACACACACACACACACACACACACACACACACACACACACACACCCTACCTTGACCCCCAGGCTTAGTGAAGCACAGAATGATCCAAACTGTGAGCCAGTGTTCCTATGGAGTGTGGCCCTTTTAAACCCAGTCCATCTTGTGTCTTTTCCCAGAGATTGTCCAATGGTCAACTTGAAATGAAGGGACTCCCGCTTTGTCAAGTCTGGGCCCATTAAACATTTTCTAGGGCAGATTTTATATCAGTGAGGGGGCAGGGAGAAGGGCAGGAAAACAGCTTTCAGGATGGCTAAATCAGCCATCCAATGGCAGAAAAGCCTCGAGGGGCTGAATGGCCTCCTCAGGCTCCTAACCAGGCCTTGTGGTGTCGTAGGTGGTCTGCTGAAAGGAAGGAGGTATCGCAGCCAATCGTTTGCTGATTCTCAAGTGAGCGGACAGCACACGGACTGTAGCGGCTCAAGAAGGCAGCTCAGCACTGCCTTTTCCAGGGGCAACTAGGGACCGGGCAATAAATGCTGGCCCCAGCCCTCATCCTGCAAGGGAATGAAAGGAAGAGATTGCTACAAGTGAAGAGAGAGAAAGACAGTGCCTGCTGAACACAATGGGGTTGGGTGTGACAAACTGTCCCCCGCTGTGTGGGGCCTTGCAAAGCCAAGGGCCACGTGAGAAATGAATAAATGTACTGTAACTAAACTCCAGCTTTGGCTTCAAATCCAACAGCGTCCCAGCCAGGGCCAAACCGAGCAGCTGTGGGCTGCTGCGGAGGGGAAGGGAAGGCCGTAAATGTAACCCTCTTGCTGCCCTGTGTGAGGGGCTACACGGGGGCTGGAGGTGGCAGCGGTAGACTTTGAGATCCTCACCAATCTGAGGGAAGATAGAGGAATCATGGGGCTGGGACTCGGGGGTGGGGGGCAACCATTCTGGCCTAGAAGTGTCAATAAGGACCAGCTGGGACAGTTCCAGTAAAACCCTTCCATTAGGGTCAAGCAGGTACCAGTTAGACTTTACAATGGACAATACCACCTCTACTGCCAACGTTTGAAGATAGTTTTGTGGCTTCCATAAACTAGCAATAGGTGGCCCTCACAAGGAAGCAGTCAAAGGGGACATTAAAAAAATCCACCGATGTTTATAAACATTGACAAAGACCGTAAGAAACTACAGAGAGATGTGAACACAGCTGAGTCCATCACACAACCCAACCTTCCGTCCGTTGGCTCCATCCACATTTTCCCCCTGCATCAGGAAGGCAGCCAACATCATCAAAGACCCCTCCCACCCCGGTTATAATCCCTTACACCCTCTTCCATCAGGCAGGAGATACAAAAGCTTAAACACACGCACCAACAGATTCAGGGGCAGCTTCTTCCCGGCTGTTATCAGACTTCTGAACAGACCGCTCATCTATTAGAATGGATATTTCTCTGGGCCTTTTCTGTACCTGTAACACTATATTCCGCGATAACAAAGTGTGGGGCTGGATGAACACAGCAGGCCAAGCAGCACCTTAGGAGCACAAAAGCTGACGTTTCGGCCCTAGCCACTTTGACCCTCTCCCCATCCTCCTCTCTGATGAAGGGTCTAGGCCTGAAACGTCAGCTTTTGTGCTCCTGAGATGCTGCTTGACCTGCTGTGTTCATCCAGCTTCACACTTTGTTATCTTGGATTCTCCAGCATCTGCAGTTCCCATCATCTCCGATCACTATATTCTGAATCTGTTCTCTTACCCTGATGCTCTTTTGTAAGGAATGGCTTGTCTGGTTAGCATGCAAAACAATACTGTTCCCTGTATCTCGGTACATGTGACAATCAGAAATCAAATCCAACCAAAAACTACTTCAGTTCTGAAGAAAAGTCATCGCAGACTGGTAAAGTTACCTCTGTTCTAGTCTCTCTCCACAGATGCTGCCAGACCGGCTGAGTTTCTCCAGTAATTCTCTGTGATTGTTTTACATTTGCTGCGTTTGAGAAAGTAAAGGATTGGTGATGAGAGAACACTATATTGTCTAATGTTCAGTATTGTTCTGTCAAGTTTATAAAATCATGAGGGACATGGATAGGGTGGAGAGCCAAGGTTTTGTTTTCCCCAGAGGTAGGGGAGTCCAAAGCTAGAGGGGCATAGGCTTGAGGTGAGAGGGGCAAGATTTTAAAGGGACCTGAGGGCAACCATTTTCATTCAGAGGGTGGTGTGTGTATGGAACAAGCTGCCAGAGGAAGTGGTGGAGGCTGGTACAGTTCAACATTTAAAAGGCATCTGGATGGGTACATGAATAGGAAGGGTTTAGAGGGATATGGGCCAAATGTTGGCAAATGGGACTAGATTAATTTAGGATATCTGATCAGCACGGACGAGTTGGGTGAAAGGTCTGTTTCCATGCTGTACAGCTCTATGTCTCTAAAACGTGTTACATTGGGGCCTGAATCCAGCAGGAGAGGTGTCCAAGCAGGTCCCAACTGACTGCCCCTCCATGCCATTCCTCTGAACTCCATCAGAATGTGCAGCCAAGAGACAACTAGGCCTGGATAAAGGTCACATTTGCTCTGTACGTGACCCCTTGGTGTCCCTAACCAGAAAGGTTTTCGACAGGGACAGTGTAGAGGGAGCTTTATCCTGTATCTAACCCCGTGCTGTCCCTACACTGGGGAGTGTTTGATAGGGACAGCGTAGAGGCAGTGTTACCCTGTATCTAACCCCGTGCTGTCCCTGTACTGGGGAGTGTTTGAAGGGGACAGTGTAGAGGCAGTGTTACCCTGTATCTAACCCCGTGCTGTCCCTGTCCTGGGAGTGTTTGAAGGGGACAGTGTAGAGGGAGCTTTACCCTGTATCTAACCTTGTGCTGTCCCTGTCCTGGGGAGTGTTTGAAGGGGACAGTGTAGAGGGAGCTTTATCCTGTATCTAACCCCGTGCTGTCCCTACACTGGGGAGTGTTTGATAGGGACAGCGTAGAGGCAGTGTTACCCTGTATCTAACCCCGTGCTGTCCCTGTACTGGGGAGTGTTTGATAGGAACAGTGCAGAGGGAGCTTCACTCTGTATCTAACCCCGTGCTGTCCCTGTCCTCGAGAGGCTTGAGCAGGAAGGAGTCTGTAACCTAAGCTGTCTGTTGGGTGACGGAATACTTTAATAAAGTGCATGAATCCTATTGCTCTTGCAGACACCATATTAAAGCCAGCGCTCTCAATTAATGAAATGTTGTACTCTCTCAGACGCATGGTGTTTTCTTAACACTCGGAAATGAGGTGATGGGCAAAACGTAATGTTTAATTATTCCTGCTCCAAGTCTCTGACAATTTCACAGTCTACAAGAAACCCAAAGTCAGATATACCACTGGGAACAAGCCCAGTCTGTTCCCCTTTGGATAGCTCAAAGGGTGAAAATCACCTCCCGCAAATTAAATATGGAGATTTGTGTTTAGTTTTTCCCATTTCTGGTGAGTACATCGTTATGAATAAAACATCCATTATAGCCCAAAGCAACAACTTCCTAAAGTAAGATGTCGAACTTGGCACTGACTTGGAAGCATTACACTCCTTCCTGAGCCTGAGATTTTTATACCTCCTAATCCAACAGACCAGGGCAAAGACCCTTTTTCAGATCATTCCTTCAGTATTTGTCCATGGGATTTAATTTTGATGTCAGCAGCAATTCCTTACTGAGCTCTGCCAGAGAGAGACGGAGAGGAGGAGAACTGCAGACATAAATAAACCTCCCGGAGTTGCGGGAGAATGAGACGGGAGGGAATGAGGAGTCACTGGCAACATTTTGGCTTCCCTCTCGTTTGTTGACAGACTGGCTCGGCTGTGGGTTCAAACCGGGGGCTAACAGCAGTATCCCCCTTCCCCACACCCGCCCACACCCTGACCCCCAAAACCAACCCATTCCAGGCACTTGACTTCACACTGTGAGGGGACAGATTCTCCAGGATGGTCGCCCCCTAACACCAGGATCATTCAGAAATAATTAATTTTGGAAATGCAATTTTATTGTTGAGTACAATTTACCCTTCACCTTAGCGGGGACTTGGCATCACTGGCATAGCCAGAGCCTGGTGGCTGTGGGGTGGCACGGTGGCTCAGTGGTTGGCGCTGCTGCCTCACCGCACCATTGACCCAGGTTCAATCCAACCCTTGGGCTGTTTGGAGTTTGCACATTCTCCCTGCGTCTGCGTGGGTTTCCTCCAGTGCTCCGGTTTCCTCCCACAGTCCAAAGTTGCGCAGGTCAGGCCACGAATTGGCCATGGGAAATGCAGGGGTGCAGAGATAGGGGTAGGGATGGGTGGGATACCCTTCAGCAGGTTGGTGTGCACTTGAAGGACCAAATAGCCTGCTTCCATACCATAGCAATTCTATGAATTGTAGGGATAGGGTGGGTCTGGGTGGGATGCTCTTCAGAGGGTCAGTGTGGACTTGATGGGCTGAATGGCCTGTGTCCACACTCAATGATCCCTAGTTGCCCTCCTTCGCAATTGAGTGGATTTCTTGGCTATGTCAGAGGGCAATTAAGGTTCACCTACATCACATTGGGCCTGGAGTCACCTGTAGACCCAGACCAGGTTAGATTAGATTAGATTAGATTCCCTACAGTGTGGAAACAGGCCCTTTGGCCCAACAAGTCCACACCATCCCTTGAAGCATCCCACCCAGACCCATCCCCCTATAACACATCCCCCTGAACACTACAGGCAATTTAACATGGCCAATCCACCTAACCTGCACATCTTTGGACTTTGGACTGTGGGAGGAAACCGGAGCATCCGGAATAACCCACGCAGACACAGGAAGAATGTGCAAACTCCACACAGACAGTCGCCCGAGGCGGGAATCGAACCCAGGTCCCTGGAGCTGTGAGGTTGCACTGCTAACCACTGAGCCACCGTGCCGCCCCCTAGGGTGACAGCTTTCTCCTCCTCAGACCAGAAAGAGATTATTAGGTAGAGGAGCAGAATTACAGGGGCCCGAATCTGCTCACAATATTCTAAATGTGGTCTGACCAGAGCCTTATACGGCCTCAGCAGTACATCCTGCTCTTATATTCTAGCTGTCTTGAAGTGAATGCTAACATTGTATTTGCCTTCCTTGCTGAACTTGCATGTTAACTCTAAGAAAAGCCTGAACTAGGACTCCCCAAGTCGCTTTGTGCCTCAGATTTCCAAAGCCTTTCCCTGTTTAGAAAATAGCCTATACCTCTATTCTTCCGACCAAAATGCATAACCTCACACCTTCTCACATTGTATCCCATCAGCCACTTCATTGCCCACTCTCTCGGCCTAGCCAAGTCCTTCTGCAGTGACCCTGCTTCCTCAACACTACCTGCCCCTCCCCCTTTCTTTGCATCATCGGCAGACTTAGCAACGATGCTCTCAGTTCCTTCGCCCAGATCATTGATGTATAACATGAAGAGTCGTGGTCCCAACACTGACCACTCCACTTGTCACTGGCTGCCATCCTGAAAAAGACCTCTTTATCCCCACTCCCTGCCTTCTGCCAGTCAGCCCATCCTCTGTCCATCCAGTACCTCGCCCCCAGTGCCATGGGCTCTCATCTTTTTTGGCAGCCTCCGTGTAGCACCTTGTCAAAGGCCTTCTGGAAAGCCAAATAGATCGCATCCACTGGCTCTCCTTTGTCTAACTTAATTGAGAAAGAATTCTAACAGGTTGGTTCAATATGACTGCACTTTGATGCAGCCGCGCTGGCTCCGCCCTCTTTTACGACCCACTTCCAAATACTCTACACTTTCATTCCTAACAATGGACTCGAAAATCTTACCAACAACCAAGGCCAGGCTAATTGGCCTATAGTTTCCTGACTTCTGCCTCCCTCCCATCTTAAACAGGGATGTTACATCCGCCATTTTCCAGTCCTCTGGAACTCTCTCTGTCTCCAGTGGTTTCTACAAGATCACAACCACACAATCTGCTCAGCTGCGCCCTTCAGAGAAGTACAGGCCATCCGGTCCAGGTGATTTATCCACCTTCAGACCTTTCAGTTTCCCCATCAACATCTCCCCAGTGATGGTCACTACACACACCTCTGCCCCCTGACTCTCTCAAAATTCTGGTATGCCGTTGGTGTCTTTCACTGTGAAAACTGATGCAAAGTACCTATTCAGTTCCTGCACCATTACTTTGATCCCCGTTACTACTTCTCCAGCCTCATTTTGCAGCAGTCCAGAGTCCATTATTATCTCTCTCTTACCCTTCATATATTTTACAATCTTCTTTTATCTTCATAACTAGATAGCTTGCCCTCATATTTCATCTTCTCCCCCCCTGGTTTTTCAGTTGTTCTCTGTTGTTTTTTTTCTTCCAATCCTCTGGCTTCCCCTTAATCTTCACCGCATTGTGTGCCTTTCCTTTTATTTTTATGCTGTCCCTGACTTCCTTGGTCGGCCATAGCTGCCTTGACCTCCCCTCAGTATTTATCATCTATCCTTGGGCTGAATTCCTTCAGCCAGAGAGTGGTGATCCATGCCACATATCACTGTAGATGTTTGTGAAGGTGGAGAGATTGCTTGTACTTATGACAGAGATAGATACGGCATTGAATGGGGGGGGGGATCAAGGGTTACTGGGAGAAGGCGGGAGAACGGGGGTCGAGAAGCATATCAGCCATGATTGAACGGTGGAGCGGATAGGCCAAATGGCCTAATTCTGCTTTGATATGTGGGACTGGAAGATTCGCCTAACCTGAGAAAAGATTCATTTTGTAGGTTGGTTTGGGAATTAGGGGTTATTGGCTGGAATAGTGGGACAGAAAGCATTCACAGGAGGTTATGGCCTAGTGGGATTATAGCTGGACTATTAATCCAGAGACCCAGATAACGTTCTGGGGACTCAGGTTCGAATCCCGCCACGGCAGATGGTGGAATTTGTCAATAAAATATCTGGAATTAAGAGTTGAATGAGGACTCTGAATCCATTGTCAATTGTTGGAAAAACCCATCTGGTTCACTGATGTCCTTTAGGGAAGGAAACTGCCATCCCTACCTGGCCTGGCCTCCATGTGACTCCAGTCCCACAGCAATGTGGCTGACTCTTAACTGCCCTGTGGGGCAATTAGGGATGGGCTGCCTGGCCCTCATCCAATGAATGAATAAAGAAAACGAAAGTCAGGTGGTCCTTCAATAAAAATCACATCGGTCTCGTTCCTGAAGAATGAGATAAGAGACAGGGCGAAGTGTAATCACGGAATGGGATTTTTGGTTATTGTAAAAGTTAAAATGAAGGGATCCTTTGGGCTCTAAACTGCAAGTTGCCTCCTGCCCAGATAATGGTGCTTTTGAATTAACTACCAAAATGCCGTTGAGTCTATAATCACAGAAAGGAAAAGACTTTCATTGATATCGCGCCTTTCACAACTTCAGAGAGTCCCAATGGTGCTAACACCGCCAACTGAGTGCCCTTCAGTGTGAATTCACTGCTGGCATGCCAAAAACACAACCTGTGCACAGCAAGATCCCACAGCCAGCAACGTCACAAACCCTCCAGCTTGGTTCTCCCCAACTTCCTTTGTCAATCTCCGTCATGATCCCATTTCGAGACTTCAAAATGGTCGCCACGCCCTTGGTGAGGAAGTTGAGGTGTACTGTAGGGAGCTGCAGGATGAGGTGGGGGGTTGGCATGGAGACATGTAAAGGCAACAGGGCAGCAGGACAGAACACCGGGGAGAGAGAGAAGAGTGGCCCACAGTGGCCATTTCCGCCTAGGATGTCATAACCCCAAAATCTGACCTTGTGATCCCAACCGAAGTCATAGAGTCATACAACACTGAGGCAGACCCTTCGGCCCATCGCGTCCCACCGACCAGGTTCCCCAAACAAAACTATCCTGTTTGCCAGACTCAGAGATATCCTAGTCCTAGATAAGTTCGGCGAAGGCACTTTTGGCAGGAATGGAACTCCTCACAACTGCTCTGAGGTGCCAGGATTTTTGTTCCACGGGGCAAATGTGTTGATTTGAAATTTGCCGAATGGCCTGAAGGTGAAGCACTGACTGAGGGAACTGGTCAAAGAGAAATGCTTTAAATAAACACCAGGCAGCAAATTCTCTCTCTCTCTCTCCGATTGACATCCTGCGTTTATCTCTGATACCCCTGACTGAAAGGAGGAGAGGGAGAGAGACGGAATTAGACCATCACAGGATGTCTTGTGTGTTAAGTGTGAGGAAATAGTTCTATTCCTGGGTGAGAATCTACCAGTGCCAAAATCACAGGGAAAAATCATCCAATTTTCCTCTTCAGGGAGACTCACTGAGGAGACAATGGGGCAGTGGCCATTTTGTTCCCACTTCAAATGTAAATTCTCTCCTCCCCAACCACTGGGCATCGAACAGCCACTGGCATTAGATTTCGCAGAGACTGGTTAGGGATGTGCTCGTTTTGCTATTTTGGTGCCTGTCTTTAGAATTCAACTTTTTTTTTGGTTCTGCGAGATCGCAGCAAAATTCCAAGCGATTCTTCGACGCGAGAGACAAAAATAAACCTCCTGGAGAACGAGGCTTGAAGAGTGACTGGCAGCTTCTTGGCATTTATCACTCATTGAAAGGCAGCGGGTTCAAAGCAGGGACTAGCTGCAGTGGCTCCTTCCCCCCCAACGCCCACCCCCTCACTCCAGGGCAGGTGACAGCAGGAAGAGTTTGTCAGCCTTAGAGAGGAGGTAACGTAGATTCACCAGAACGATAACAGAGTGAAAAGAGGTCTGATACCAGGCTAGTATTCACTAGATTCTTTGAGATTAAGGGGTGAATTTTAATTTGGAAGGAGCTTGGTTCAGCACATTTAGAGAAACTATTTCCTCTCTGGAGAGAAAGCTATAGGACAGGTGAAGCATTGAGTAAGTGATAATGGGAACTGCAGATGCTGGAGAATCCAAGACAACAAAATGTGAGGCTGGATGAACACAGCAGGCCAAGCAGCATCTCAGGAGCACAAAAGCTGACATTTCGGGCCTAGACCCTTCATCAGAGAGCATTCAGTAAACTGCCTCTTGCCCCCATCGAACACGTGCAATGGCGGTTTTCCAAATGCATTCCAAAGATCATTGGAGGTAGCAACAAGGGACAAATCAGGAGTGTGATGGAATACTCCCCACTTGCCCTGGATGGGGGCAGCTCCAACAACACTCAAGAAGCTCAGCACCATCCGGGACAAAGCAGCCCCTGCTTGATTGGCATCACATCCACAAACATTCACTCCCTCCCCCACCGACGCTCAGTAGCAGCAGTGTGTACCGTCTACAAGATGCACTGCAGAAATTCACCAAAGCTCCTCAGGCAGCACCTTCCAAACCCACCATCCACGTCCATCTAGAAGGACAGGGACAGCAGATACATGGGAACACCATACCCTGCAAGTTCCCCTGCAACCTATTCCCCATCCTGACTTGGAAATATATCGCCGTTCCTTCACCGTCGCTGGGTCAGAATCCTAAGGGCATTGCATGTCAACCAACAGCAGGAGGACTGCAGCGGTTCAAGAAGGCAGTTCACCCCCACCTTCTCAAGGGGCAACTAGGGATGGGTAATAAAAGCTGGGCCCAGCCAGAGACACCCAAACCCTGTGAGAGAGTTTTTAAAAAATTGCCATGCATCCAACTTTTCTGTGCCTGCAAAGGTTACAAATGTGACCATGTGTGAAATATGAAAAATACCAAGTATGGCACATAACCACCATCACATTGGGGCAGCTCCTGTCAGGAACTGATGGGCTCTACCACTGGGGATCTTGTGATGCAGTGGCTATCATCATTACCTCAAAGCTACCAACCTCCTCGGCCCATCCCTCACCTTGGAATCCTGGAAGTGTGGCATAAGGCAGCCAAGCCATTGGCTATCAATCTGTAACTCTCCAAAAAAAATGTCAATGCCAAGAGGGAAGGTTTCAGGTGACAGTCTCAGAGTAAAGGGGCACCAGTTTAAGATTGAGATGAGGAGGAATTTCTTCTCTCAGAGGGTTGTGAGTATTTGGAACTCACAGAGAGCCGTGGGGGAGGAGTCGTGTGTATATTTAAGGCTCAGATTAATTCTGGATCAGTCGAGGCATCGGGGGCTGGATGAAAGGCAGGAAAGTGGACATACTGTTGGATCATGCGATTTAACTGTGGAACAGATTTCAGGGGCCAAAAGGCCTACTCCTCATCTACTTCTTACTGTTTTACAGATTAGCCAGAGATTCATGGCATCTGTCACACTACAGTAGTCCATTGTTAACAGGTTCCCGATCACCATCACTGCTCCTCACCTCCCCCCGACACACACACACACACACACAAACATGCACACACTCTCACACACACACATGCCCAAACATATACACGAACACTCACACACAAACAAACATGCACACACTCTCACACACACACACATACTTTCGCACACATGCACACACATTAACACACACAATCACATACAGATTCACACAATCGCACGCACACACGCACACCCACATACGGACACACACGTACAGTACACACGTGCATGCACGTACACACAGACACACGCACGCGTGCATGCACGTACACACAGACACACGCACACGTGCATGCACGTACACACAGACACACGCACACGTGCATGCACGTACACACAGACACACGCACGTTCTGGTTATGACAAATACCATCCTTGTTGATGACCTACCAGCCCACTGCAAGTTTGCTTCATTTATTCGTTTCATTCTAAATCTGTGAAGTGTGGGAATCCAAAATTACTCGCCTCACCAGTATCCCTGAGTGTCTGATCAGCATGGCCGAGTTGGACCAAAGACTCTGTTTCTGTGCTGTACCGCTCTGTGACTCTAAGTTTAGAATGAAATCAAAAACTGAAACTTTGATGGATAAAGTTCCCTGCTGCCTTCCTTCATACCTGACCGGACGAGGCTGTGTGTTTTAATCACAGCAGTGTGGTACTGTGTGCTAAACCTATTTACTCCCTGAAGCAATGCTGAGAATTAGTGCCGGTTCAATTCTCTCAAAATAAACCACATCTTTATGTTGCCTCACTTCCTGGTCGAACTTGTGACACCAAACGTCAACACCCAACAACTTTGATCACATCAACATGATAAAAAGTGTCATTGATCTCAAGTTGCAATGAAAACAGGGAAAGGATAAAACTTTGCATGGGACAGAAATCCACACCTCCCTTGCTCAGCACCTCCTCCCTCACCTCATTCCCTTACTATCTGATCACTTGAGCTTTACAATACAACAACTTATCATCCTTGCCTCATCACACGACCCCACTGCCATCCCGCCAACTCGGGAGTGAAAAGATTTCTGGCTGTGTGGGCTTCAGCTCCAGGTTTACCTGAACATGAGGGGTACAGGCGGACACCGTGCTGACCAGTCCAGGTGAGGGGTACAGGCAGCACGGTGCAGACCGGTACAGGTGAAGGGTACAGGCGGGCACAGTGCTGACCGGTCCAGGTGAGAGGTACAGGCGGCACAGTGCTGACCAGTCCAGGTGAGGGGTACAGGCAGCACAGTGCTGACCGGTACAGGTGAGGGGTACAGGCGGACAGGTGCTGACCTGTTGAGGTGAGTGGTGCAGGCGGACACCGTGCTGGCCTGCCCAGGCGAGGGGTATGGGCGGACAGGGTGCTGACTGGTACAGGTGAGGGGTACGGGCAGACACCGCGCTGACCGGTCCAGGTGTGGGATACAGGCAGAGAAAATGCTGACCAGTCCAGGTGTGGTGTACAGGCAGACACAATGCTGACCAGTCCAGGTGAGAGGTACAGGCGGGCAGGGTGCCGACCAGCCCAGGTATGGTGTACAGGCAGACACAAGGCTGACCGGTCCAGGTTAGGGGTACAGGCAGCATGGTGTTGACTGGTCCAGATGAGGGGTACATGCGGACGCGGTGCTAACCAGTCCAGGTGAGGGGTACAGGTGGTCACAATGCTGACCGGTCCAGGTGAAAGGTACAGGCAGGCAGGGTGCTGACCGGTCCAGGGAGAGGTACAGGCGGGCATGGTGCTGACCAGTCCAGGTGAGAGGTGCAGGCAGGCAGGGTGCTGAACAGTCCAAGGAGAGGTATAGGCAGGCACGGTGCTGACCAGTCCAGGTGTGCTGTACAGGCAGACACAATGATGTCCGGTCCAGGTTAGGGGTACAGGCGGCATGGTGTTGACTGGTCCACGTGAGGGGTACATGTGGACTCTGTGCTGTCTGGTCCAGGCGGACACAATGCTACCCAGCCCAGGTGTGGTGTACAGGCAGACACAATGCTGACCAGTCCAGGTGAGAGGTACAGGCGGGCACGGTGCTGACCAGTCCAGGTGTGGTGTACAGGCAGACACAATGCTGACCGGTCCAGATTAGGGGTACAGGCAGACACTGTGCTGACCGGTCCAGGCGAGGGGTACAGGTGGGCACGGTGCTGACCAGTCCAGGTGAGAGGTACAGGCAGGCAGGGTGCTGACTGATCCAGGTGAGGGGTACAGGCGGGCACAGTTCTGACCGGCCCAGGTGAGGGGTATAGGCAGACAGGGGCTGACCAGTCCAGGTGAGGGGTACAGGCGGACAGGGTGCTGACCAGGTCCAGGTGAGGGGTACAGGCGGACAGGGTGCTGATCGGCCCAGGTGAGGGGTACAGACAGACAGGGGCTGACCAGCCCAGTTGAGGGGTACAGGTGGACAGGGGCTGACCAGCCCAGATGAGGGGTACAGGCAGACAGGGGCTGACCAGTCCAGGTGAGGGGTACAGGCGGACAGGATGCTGATCAGTCCAGGTGAGGGGAACAGGCGGGCACAGTGCTAACCGACCCAGGTGAGGGGTACAGGCGGGCATGGTTCTGACCGGCCCAGGTGAGGGGTACAGGCAGACAGGGGCTGACCAGTCCAGGTGAGGGGTACAGGCGGACAGGGTGCTGATCAGTCCAGGTGAGGGGTACAGGTGGACAGGGGCTGACCAGTCCAGGTGAGGGGTACAGGCGGACAGGGTGCTGATCAGTCCAGGTGAGGGGTACAGGCAGACAGGGGCTGACCAGTCCAGGTGAGGGGTACAGGCGGACAGGGTGCTGACTGATCTAGGTGAGAGGTGCAGGTGGGCACGGTGCTGACGATCCAGGTGAGGGGTACAGGCAGACACCGTGCTGACTGGACAGGGGAATAGTGACTTGAGTTGAGAAGCCTGGGTGTGCATAAGGAGCCTCTGTTAATTGTTTGGAGCGTCAGGCAGGACGAGACCTCGCTGTCCCGGTGAGCTGTGTGCATTGTCAGGTCACCCCAGCAGCCCTGCCAAAGTGATTACACGGTGCGTGCTGCTGGTTACACCAGGATCATTGAGCCACTGACTCCATGCCAGCTGTGAAATGGAACAGAAGGTGAGTATTCGGAGATCGTAGGGACTGCTGATGCTGGAGAATCCGAGATAACGAGGTGTAGAGCTGGATGAACACAGCAGGCCAAGCAGCATCAGAGGAGCAGGAAAGCTGATGTTTAGGGTCTAGACCCTTCCCCGGTCTTTCTGAAGAAGGGTCTAGACCCGAAACATCAGCCTTCCTGTTCCTCTGATGCTGCTTGGCCTGCTGTGTTCATCCAGCTCCACACCTTGTTATCTCAGAAAGTGAGTATTTCCTGGGCTCTCACATACACCTAAACTGCACTGAGGGGGAACTGAGCAGCTGTCACTTCATCTGCCCTGCCTCACAATTTCTAAGCTCATTAACTTTTCCTCCTCCTACCGATGGATCAAATGAGGCAGAGTTTACAGGAGGGAAGCTGCAAGGATTAGAAGTGGGAACTTTCATGGGCTCCTGGAGCAGATTGATCTGCTTCTGAGCCGAATCCCTGAAGCATTGAGCGTAAAGATGTCTGATCTTTAGTTGAGGGCTGTGGGCTCTCAGACAGTGTGCTAATGTGACAAGCTATTCTGTGCAGAGAGGTCAGGGGGCAGAGATTGTCTGGGAGAGGGCAACCCAACCAGGATCTCAGTGAAAGGTCACAGTGTCAGCGTCAATCACTCACAGGCATAAAACCCGCTCCTCAGAACTGCCTGGGACAGCTCTCCCTCAAGCGCACTCCCAATGGTAGAAAATCTGACATTGCAAACTGTCCTACGTGGGACATTGGCATCATTGGCAGACCCCTATTTATTGTTGCCCCCACCTTCCAAGAAAGTGGCGATGAGATGCCTTCTTAAACCGCTACAGTTTCTACCTTATACCCTGCTAACCCATGATTCCCCGACTGCTTAAAAATCTCTCTCAGCCTTGAAAATGCTTAACTGCATGACAGCCCTCCGCAGCAAACAAATTCCACTGATATTCTAAGATAATGCCCTCTCTGGTCCTAGACTCTCTCACAAGGAGAAACATCAATTCCACATCTCCGCTGTCAAGTCCCCTGAGAATTTCATTTTTCAATAAGGTCACCTCTTCGTCTTATAGAGTCATACAGCGCGGAAACAGGCCCTTCGGTCCATCCAGTCCGTGCTGACCATAATCCCAAACTAAACCAGCCCCACCTGCCTGCTCCTGGCCCATACCCCCCCAAATGTTTCCCATTCATGGATTTATCCAAATGTCTTTTAAATGTTGTAACTGTACCCACATCCACCATTCCCTCTGGAAGCACATTCCACACATGAACCACTCTCTGTGTGTTAAAAAGATGCCCCTCATACCTTTGTTAAATCTTGCAATTCCCCACTCTTGGGGAAAGTCACTTACCATTCACCTCATCGATACCCCTCATGATTTTATAAACCTCTGTAAAGTCATCCCTCCACCTCCTACAGTCCAGTGAGAAAGTAGTCCCAGCTTTTCTTTATTTTAAACTGTGATGTGCCCAGCCCAACCTACCTCAGCTCTCCTCAGAAGAAACTCCCCCAGTTACCTGGGATCAACGGGGTGAATGTTTGCTGGGCTGACTACAGAAGCGATATATCTTCTCTTCCATAAGGGACCCAGACTGTTCACATTATCCCAGATCAACTAACAAAGATCAGTTTTCCTTAGACAGAGACTTACTGTCAGCAATTTAGTTGCCCATTTTCGAAAGCAAAAATCCTCTCCAGTGGTACTTCAGTGGAGGTTGCACCAGGTGCTACACAAATGTACAATATCTCTGTCTCTTTTCTAGCAACTAAACTTAAAACACTCAACAGTGAGTGCCTACAGACACCCCCACCCAAAAAAACAACGTAGAACCAGGGAATTGGGATCACAACACATTTATTAATGTTGATTAATATGATAATTATCCTTGCTGCTGGAATTATTTGTGTAAAGTCTCCAAACAAACAGTCACCCGTGTATTCAAGGGTGTAAACAGTCCAACCATTCCCACATTATTAGCCAATAATTAAGCATTTATTTTAATCAACTGTTTAAAAACACTTGTAGTAAGGAACATTCCCTTCACTGCAATAACCTACACATTGTATATCGAAAGCAAATTTTGGCAGCCTCCCTTACTCGCCTTTAGCGAAGTGGTGACAGAGTGGCAATGACACTAGGTCAACCATTTCTGAACATCTAGACTAATATTCTGTGGGCTATAGGTTCAAATCTCACCAGGGCAGATGGTTAAACTCTGGATACAAAAACATTTGGAGTTAAACACAAGTCTAATTGTAGGAGCGGCCACTGGTTGTAAAAACCCAGCTGATTCCTATCAGAAAGGGGAAATCTGCCAACCACACCTGGTCTGGCCTGCATGTGACTCCAGACCCACAGGAATGTGATTGGCTTTTAACTACCCTCTGGGGCAATGGGTCCACCAGCTGCTCAGTTCAAGGGGGTAGGGACGAAGAATGGTCTTGCCATTGGCTTTCCATGAAGCAGAAAATAAAGTGTCCATTGAGAAAAGAAACACTTGCTTTAGAATTGTGGATAACAAGGTGCAGAGCTGGATGAACACAGCAGGCCAAGCAGCATCAGAGGAGCAGGAAAGCTGATGTTTCAGGCCTAGACCCTCCTGCTCCTCTGATGCTGCTTGGCCTGCTGTGTTCATCCAGCTCTACACCTTGTTATCTCAGATCCTCCAGCATCTGCAGTTCCTACTGTCCCCGCTTTAGAATTGTATCTTGTTTATGATTCTTTGCTGAACACACAAGATGGCAACATGACGTATGCTTGAGTATACACTGAGCTGCCATTTCTCATTGGCTGTTTAATCATTAGGAATTTTCACTCAATGCTTTCGAGCCCAATTCATTTTTGAAGTAATTTATCAACTTGACCCCTCTCCAACAAGTGAAAGATATCTCTGTGCACTGTCTAAATTCTCAAATGGACACTAAGCCTGAATTGAGGGTGATGCCTACCCAATGAGCCCAGAGGAAAACATCCAAAAACCGTTACAGTATGATCCATAGGAGGAAGTTACATAGAGTTACTGCCTTTGTCTATCCCTGTGGCATTGCTATATCGTGGAATCATAGAATCCACAGTGTGTGGAAACCGGCCCTTCAGCCCAACAAGTCCACACTGACCCTCCAAAGAGCAACCCACCCAGACACATCCCCCAACAACCCACCTAATCTACACATCTCTGCACACTATGGGCAATTTAGTGTAGCCAATCCAGCACAGCAGTTGTTGAGACTGTAACAAGACCAGCTGGGTGGGCCTCATAGATGATGATTTCTCTGATTGGGGCCGTAAATCTGGTCCAATCAGGGAGCCCTGGCTGACAGATACATGCAGGAGTGTTAGGGGTTCTGCTTACTCTGAGAGCCGGCTCTGAGGGAGCTGGATCAGCATCAAGGACTCTCCACATGTAAGTAAAGGGTGACTCAGTAAGGGGATACCAGCCTCTGTGGGAGTTATTTCAGCTTCGTCCTTCCACCCCTCTACGGAACTTGAATCGAGGAAAGGAAATTGCTTGACTCCTTGAGCAAACCTTCAGCAAAATTTCCTGCTTTGTTTCTTAAAAATTAATTCATGGGAATTTGGGCCGTGTTGGCAAGGCCAGCTTTTGGTGGCTCAATCCGAAATGTCCCTTTAACTGAGGGGCGTGTTTCAGAGGGCAGGTAGGGGTCAGCCACATTGTTGTGGGGATGGAGTCAGGTGTAGGCCCAGACCAGATAAGGATGGCAGATTTCCCTCCCAGGAGGTCATTAGTGAACCCTTTTGAGGTTTTTTTTACAACAAGTGTTGTCATTAGACTAGCTAATAATTCCAGTTTGTTTAATTTTTTAAAAAATATTTGTATGCAATGGTCAGAATAGAATCCCCACAGTGTGGAAGCAGGCCATGCGGCCCGTCAAGTCCACACTGGCCTCCCAAAGAGCGGACCCACTCCCCCACAATCCCTGCGTATCCCTGGACACTATGGGGCAATTTGGCACAGCTAATCCACCCTGAGCTGCAAACTTCTGGACTGTGGGAGGAAACCGGAGCACCAGGAGGAAACCCACACAGACACAGGGAGAACGCGAAAACTCCGCACAGACAGTCGCCCGAGGGTGGGATCGAACCCAGGTCCCTGGCGCTGTGAGGTTGCAGTGCTCACCACTGAGCCACATTATCACCATGTCACAATCTACCCTTTAATTTCATTACTAAGGACTTCTGTTATTTGCAACTGTGTTCAATATATTGAGTTGAGTTGGAGGTTTTTTTTTCAAATAGAAAGTGAGATATAAATAAACTGCAATTTAAATGCAGTGGTGCTTTACAGATGTGGGAAGATTAAGCTTTTTGCAAACATTTCGTTCTCTTCCTTTTACAGACATGTGCTGGCCTGGCTTTCAGTGACCAGAACACCGTTAGTCTATGGAACTCACCATCAATAATTCTCTCCATAAATTGTTTATTCAATCAATATTAGCAGCAGGTATTTTTCCTGTGTCACTCATAATTACCTCAAATCTTCACACAACTCTCTGTGGTAATAAAACCTTCCAATTTCTTTGACTTGTTCATTTAGCACACTGCTGCTTCTTGGGATCGTACTGTGTTGAAAAGTGGCCGCTGCTAGTCTGCCTGAAACGAACTCATTCGCTGCAAGATGCTTCATAAATGTAACCGAGGCCCAGGTCTGTCTGTCCTTTCTCTAATCCTGTTTCTCCGGAAATTGCGGGGCATTCGCCAGATCGTTCTTTGTGGGAATGGCTGCCGCATCAGCTGACATATGAAAGGGCCCTGGGCCTCCAGAGGACTCAGATTCATAAGCAGTTGGGAGATCCCTCAAGAGCACAAAATGATGTAGAAGTGCCTCCATTTTATTCACGTGGTAGGGATAAGCATCAGCAGGGCATTGTGGGATACATCGAGATCTGCTCATCTTGACCGTCCACCATCAATACTGCACACACCACAGCTCGGCCAATTGGGTGGCTTGCTCGTCCCGTGTGAGGGCTGTTAAATACGCGCAGTTCGATGTTACTTTTACGATTGGGGCAGGGTTGGAGTCACACTGTCGGATAATCCTGAGCATTTCACAAAACAAAACCCCCATGGGATGTGGCTATCACTGGCAAGGCCAGCACTTGCTACCCATCCCTAATTGCCCCCTCTGGTGCTGTAGCAGGCAGTTACCAGTCAGTCGGTTCTCTATGGGGATAAGGTAGGAACAGGATACTGATTGTGGATGATCAGCCATGATCATAATGAATGGTGGTGCTGGCTCGAAGGGCTGAATGGCCTACTCCTGCACCTATTGTCCATGGATCTGGAGTCATATGTGGGCCAGACTGGATAAGGGTGGCAGATTTCCCTCCCTAAAGGAGCAGGATGGGTTTCAGTGTCTGTTATGCAGACGTAGAGTCACACAGCACAGAAACAGGCCCTTCAGTCCATCCAGTCTGTGTCGGCCATAATCCCAAACTAAGCCAGCCCCACCTGCCTGCTCCTGGCCCATATCCCTCCGAACCTTTCCTATTCATGCACTTACCCAAATGTCTTTTAAACATTGTAACTGTGCCCACACCCACCACTGCCTCAGGAAGGTCATCCCACACACGAACTACTCTTTGTGTAAAAAATTGCTCCTCGTGTCCTTTTTAAATTTTTTTGCCTCTCTCATTAAAAATATGCTGCTGGTTTTGACATTCCCCAGCCTGGGCAAAAGTTACCCGCCAATCACCTTATCCATGCCCCTCAAGATTTTATAACCCTTTATGAGGCCTACCTTCAACCACCTGCACTCCAGTGAAAAAAGTCCCAACCTATCCAGCCTCTCCCTATAACTCAAACCCTCGATTCCCGGCAACATCCTGGTATATTGTTTCTGAAGCCTCTCCAGCTTCGTAATATCCTTCCTATAGCAGGGCGACCAGAACTGGACACAGTGCACCAGAAGAGGCCTCGCCAACATCCTGTATAACATGACAGAATTATGTGTCACTATGAGTGAAACTTACTTCCAATTCCTGATCTTTTAAAAAATTGAATTTAAAATCTACCAGAGGGTGGATTTGAACAGGTGTTTGCAAAGGGTTAGGCTGGACCACCAAGGTACAGCATCATTACCAGACCACCACTTCTCCCAGGCCTAACAGACCAACAACAAAAACAAAGTTGCTGGAAAAGCTCAGCGGGTCTGGCAGCATCTGTGAAGGGGAAAACAGAGTTAACGCATCAGGTCCGGTGACCCTTCCTCAGAACTGATGGTGGCTGGGAAAATGTCAGTTTATGTGCAGAAAACAGGGAGGTGGGAGGGGTAGGGAGTAAACGATAGGATAGAGCCCAAAGAGAGAGAAAGATAGTTGGACAGACAAAGGAGTTGCTAGCGATCAGGCTGGGAGGGTGAATAGTTGTTAATGGGGACTGTTAGTGACTAACAACAGGGGATGTATAGTGGCAGGCTGTGTGGTAACAAGGCCTGGTGTGTGGGCTGGGGAATTGTAACATGGGAGAGGTGTTTTCACAGCTCTCAGGAGCATGTGGGACTTGAACCCAGACCTCCTGACTCAGAGGTAGGGACACAGCCACCTTCTAATAGCATGCCACAACAGCACAATCACCTATGCTTTCCTGCAGTTGTCAGAGAACTGGCTCAAGTTGTCCCACTGCATCAGCTCTCTGAAAGAATCCCGAATTAATTTAAACTCTCCATTCACAGTCTTTCCCTGCAAAATGTCGCCTTTGAAAATTCACGTTTTTGCGAGTGCTGCTTATGGCGATGCATTCCCTCCTGCAGTGTGAAAAGAACTTGCTTCTCTCTCTCTCTTTCTCTCTCTGATTTTATCTCTTTCGCCTCCTGAGCTGAGCTTTTGGAGTGAAAGTCAGTGTGGGCTGTCTATCCAATAGGGAGGTCCCTATAGGGCAGCGGGAATGTAACAAAGCCATTATGGTTAGAACATACAGCACAGTACAGGCCCTTCAGCCCACAACGTTGTGCCGACCCATTATCCTACTCTAAGATCAAACTACCCGACATACCCTACATTCTACTATCCTCCATGTGCATATCAAGAGTCACTTGAATGTCCCTAATGTATCTGACTCCCCTACCACCACTGACGGTGTGTTCCACACACCCACCAATGTGATATTGTTGTGGTATTCATGTGCCAATCAGCTAAGCTAATCCAGGCACCTCACTGAGATACAGGGTGTGGGCCATTGAGGACTGAGATAAGGAGAAATGACTTCACCCAAAGAGTGGGGAGCCTATGGAATTCACTGCCACAGAAAACATTTGAGGCCAAAACATGGAATGTTTTCAAGAAGGAGTTATATATAATGCTGAGGGATAAAGGGATCAAAGAGAAAGGAGAAAGCAGGAACCGGGTATTGTGTTGGATGATCAGCCATTATCACATTGAATAGCGGAGCAGATTCGAGGGGCCCAATGGCCTACTCTTGCTCCTAATTTCTGTATTTCTACCTTCAAGTCCCACAATTGACACATTGTAATTAGGAGCAGGAGTAGGCAGTTCAGCCCCCTGAGCTCACATGATCATGGCTTATCCTGGCCCCAACACTACTCTCCTGTCCCTTTATCCCACATTTCATGACAGATATATCTATTTCCTCCTTGAAGCAGGTGATTGATCCTGCCTCCACTGCACTCTCAGGCAGTGACTTCCAGAGATTCACATCCCTCTGAGGGAAGCAATTCCTCCTCATCCCAGTTTGGAAACTACCTCCTCCCACTCTACATCTATGACCTCTTGACCTGGACCCTCCCACAAGGCAGAACATCCATTCAGCATCGATCTTGGCATTTTACATACCTCAGTCAGATCTCCCCCCACCACCACCCCCTCATCCTTCCGAACTACAGAGAGTACAAGCCCAAGCTAACTGCTTCTCAATTGATACCATATCTGCTGCCATATTACAGCTCAATTAACGAAATAAATCTGGAATCAAAAAGCTAATCTCAGTAAAACTGTTCAATTGTGAGTTTTCCTCTCAGTCATTCATAGAATGAGGGCATCGCTGGCTAAGCCAGTACTTATTGCCTGTTCCTAATTGCCCTTGAAATAGCGATGGTGAGCTGCCAGTTTGAACTGATGCAGTGCCTTTGGACCAGGTACCCCCACAAAGCCCTTATGGAGGATAGTCATTGATTTTGACCCAGCAACAGTGAGGGAACGGCGATATATTTCCAAGTCAGGATAGTGAGCGGCTCAGAGGGGAACTTGCAGGGGATGGTGTTCCCATGTATCTGCTGCCCTTGTCCGTCTAGATGGAAGTGGGTCTTGGGTTTGGAAGATGCTGCCTGAGGATCTTTGGTGAATTTCTGCAGGGCATCTTGTAGATGATACACACTGCTGCGACTGAGCTTCGGTGGTGGAGGGAGTGAATGTTTGTGGATGTGGTGCCAATCAGGCGGGGGCTGCTTTATCCTGGATGGTGTCGAGCTTCTTGAGTGTTGTTGGGGCTGCCCCCATCCAGGGCAAGTGGGGAGTATTCCATCCCACTCCTGTCTTGTGCCTTGTAGATAGTGGGACAGGCTTTCAGGAGTCAGATGGTGAGTTACTCGCTTCATGATTCCCAGCCCCTGAGCTGCTCTTGTTAGCCACCAATCCATTCGCAATTGAAGTTCAGTTTCTTATCAATGGTAAGCCCACCAGCATGTTGATGGTAGGTGATTCAATTATGGTAATGCCAATGGTTAGATTCTCTTCTGTTCGTGGGGGTCATAGCCTGGCATTTGTGTGGCACAAATGTTACTTGTAACTTACCAACCCAAGCCTAGATAGTGTCCAGATCTTGTTGCAGTGAATGTGCTTCAGTATCTGAGGAGTCACGAATGGCGCTGAACATTGTGCAATCATCGGCGAACATCCCCACTTCTGACCTTACGATGGAGGGAACGTCATTGATGAAGTGGCTGAAGATGGTTGGGCCGAGGACACTACCCTGAGGAACTCATGTCCTGGAGCTGAGATGGCTGACCTCCAACAACCACATGTGGCGGCACAGTGGCTCAGTAGTTAGCACCGCTGCCTCACAGCGCCAGGGACCCGGGTTCGATTCCACCCTCGGGTGACTGCCTGTGTGGAGTTTGCACATTCTCCCTGTGTCTGTGTGGGTTTCCTTCCCCAGTCCAAAGATGTGCAGGTTTGGCTGGGTTGGCCGTGCTAAATTACCCCGTGGTGTTCAGGGGTGTGTGGGTTAGGTGGATCATAGGCGGATGGGTCTGGGTGGGATGCTCTGACGTTTGGTGTGGACTTGTGGGGCCGAAGGGCCTGTTTCCTCACTGTACGGATTCTATGATTGTAACCACAAACATGTCCAATCCTGCACTCACTGCTGCTGTGGTCGCCTCTGAATGGTGCAGCAAAGTGTTCAATCATGTTTAATAAGGCAGTTTACAGCCACCTCCCCCAGGGCTATAAGTGCTGGCCTTACCATGATACCTACAACAAATTAAGAAAATACTGTATTGATGGAAAAAGGGACAGACTGTCAAAGCTTCAGGAAGCAGAGTGGTCCTGTCTACAGCAATGGAGCTAAGGTAGAGATATTTGACTGTGGGAACAATGATCAGCAACGATCTGTCCTGGTCCACCCACATCAATGCCATGGTCGAGAAAGTACAACATCTCTACTTCCTCAGGAAGTTGAGGAAATTGGCATGTCTGTAAAGACTCTGTCGAAGTTTTAAAGTTGTATCATAGATAGCATTCTATGCCCATGTATCACAGTTTGGTCCAGCAACTGCTCTGACCAGGACCATGGGAAACTACAGAGAGATGTGAACACAGCGCAGTCCATCACACAACCCAACCTTCCATCCATTGGTTCCATCCACACTCCCCCGCCCCCCGCCCCCCCCCCCCCCACACTCCCCCGCCCCCCCCCCACACTCCCCCGCCCCCCCCCCCCCACACTCCCCGCCCCCCCCCCCCACACTCCCCCGCCCGCGCGCCCCCCCCCCCCACCTCAGGAAGGCAGCCAACATCATAAAAGACCCCTCCCACCCTGGTTATAATTTCTTCCATCAGGCAGGAGATACAAAAGTTTAAACACACGCAGCAACAGATTCAGGAACAGCTTCTTCCCGGCTGTTATCAGATTCTGAATGGACCTGTCAAAGTTTAAATTTAATGTTGATCTCACTCTGTGCACCTTCTCTGCAGCCATAACATTGTACTCCCCGCTCTGTCCTATTACCCTAATGACCTTTGTAGGGTATAATCTGCCTGTACAACACACAACTCAGAATTTTCCACTGCCCCAGGTACATGTGACAATAATAAATCAAATCAAAATCAAAACTTGTCATCTTCCACTCATCGACACAGATGTCAAATTTCAAAAGGAACAATAATTTCTACAGTTTGGGGAAAGGGTGCTGATTGGTTGGCGAGCACCTGTTTGGTTGAGACATTGCCAGGAAGAAACTAAAAGGGAAATTTTACGTCCCATATAAGGACATTTTCCTTTTTTTCTACACAGGTGATATTCCCGTGTATGACCGTCTGCATCTTGCTCCATTGTAAGACTGGCTAATAATCCCAATGAGGCTGTTCGTGTAATTGTTGGCATGTTTGGGATTGTTCACCAGGTGTTTTCCGATCACAGAAATTGGGTGGCACGGTGGCTCAGTGGTTGGCACTGCAGCCTCACAGCACCAGGGACCCAGGTTCAATTCCAGCCTCAGGTGGCTGTCTGTGTGGAGTTTGCACATTCTCCCCGTGTCTGCGTGGGTTTCCACCGGGTGCTCTGGTTTCCTCCCACAGTCGAAAGATGTGCAGGCTGGGTGGATTGGCCGTGCTAAATTGCCCGTAGTGTTCAGGGAGTTGGGTCTGGGTGGGATGCTTTAAGGGGTGGTGTGGGCTTGTTGGACCAAAGGGCCTGTTTCCACACTGTAGGGAATCTAATCTAATCTAATCTAAATGCATTTAATCTCGGACAGAGTGGTGAGCATGGGTTGTTTGAACACAGTCAGAACTCTGCCTAATTTGAACAGATAAAAGGTTGTATACAATCCCTGGCAGGTTTTGAGATGTCTGGCCTAGTTAGCTGGCATCACACAGGCACTGAAACTCATAGACCAGTCACGCAATAATATATAAAGCTCATGCTGCAATCCTGTGACTGAAATCTGCTTCTTGTTACGGCAGGGTGAGATTCTAGACAGTCAACCCCACCCAAAGCGAGACTTTGACTGGGTCAATGTCCTTCACTCAGAACCAGTGATAACCAATTCCTGCTAACTCTTCCGGATTCTCGGAAGGTTTTGCTCGTGCCATTGATGAAATTGAGGGCTGCTCAGCTTTGTAAGAACACAATGTGTCAACTTGGCGTGTGTGCGCGCGTGTGTGTGTAAGAGAGAGACTGTGTGTGCAGGGGCGTGTGCCTGTGCGTGTGTGTGTGTGCATGTGCGCATGTGCCTGGGGGCAGGAATGTGTGGAGATATGTGTGTGTTTGTGTGTGTGTGTGTGTGTGTGTGTGTATGTATGCATGTGTGTGTGTGGGTCTATGTCTGTGTGTCTTTGTATATGTGTGTGTGTGTGTATGCCTATGTGTGTGTGTATGCGTGAGTGTCTGTGTCTGTGTGTGTGTGTGTGTCTGTACGTGTGTACGTGTGTGTGTGTGTGTGTGTGTGTGTGTGTGATTTACATTTTGGGGATGTAGAGACCTGACTGAAGGAGGTCCCTTTTCACTGAACTACACACTCAGGAAGAAAGCCCCCCCACCATCGCCCCCACCACGGCTGCTCACCAGCCTCGAGGCTCCCAAAGCCAATAAATTCCCATCAACACTCATGCAAATCCCACGCTGATGCCTCATGGTCACAACTTTGACATCACCAAGGCAACGAACCAAAAAACAAGCGGTAGAAGAAAATTGGGTTTCATTCACTTTACTTTCTTCGTTTGGCATCAATATTTTGTCAATGTGAGCCAGGGGAGGGGAATGGACGACCGACAGTCAAGTGGGTCACAAGGCTTGGCTTCTGATTGGTGGATACTGGCAGAATCATGAGGTCCTGTGAGGAATCCATTGGATAGATTTGGCTGTCATGTTGTGGGGGTGAGGGATCAGTCCATTGGAATGGCCGCTACTGTTCTATCCTTCTGTTACCTTTCTCCTCTTCCCCCACATCCAGCCCACGGCCCAGCTCCTGAGACATATTCTCCACTGAAACTCGCACTTGGCAGGAGTTAAAAACCGCCTGGAAAACTTCCTTTCCAAAACTCTCAGAACACCGTAAATCCCCATGGGGGTGTAGGGAACCTCGTCCCAGTTAGCCTGCCCACAATTACACAATTTATCACAAAAAGGGCCCATTCTACGGCTCAGCAAGGGTTTGCTCCCTCCCTTCACCTTTGCACTCTGACCCCACAGAAGTGGGTGCTGGGACAATACATGACTGCAACTTGTCCCTGTCAGAACCTCTTGACCATTTTGTGGTCAACGCTGTGGCCCTTTCACCTTCGATCGCCCTCTTTGTTAGATGAGGCTCCATTTCCGGACTTTGTACCTACTTTTTAAGCCAAAGTGTGGGAGACCAGAGTTCCCTGGTGCGTCCGTGACAACGGTTCGACCAATCAGAATCACCTTGCCAACCCTGCAGCCCAAATTGTTCCCTTTGCAGCTTGGTATTCTTGCAATTGTCCTGATGGCACGCAAGTCAAAACGAGGGACCACAGGCCGCTTTAGTCAGTAGATTCTCTTGCTCAAATTAACTCACACCCTCCATCCTACTTCCTGCACCTTCATACAAAATGTGAGTGCCCTGTCTCCTCCTCTGCAACAGGGTCACAGTTAAATGGCCAAGAACTATCCTGAACTTGTGGTGAACTCCAGTGAGGAGTAAGTTTGGCTTACAGCGAAGAATTCTGGGTCTCCACAGTACACCAAGAGATTGGAGTGTGCCCACAATCGGGTGGAAAGGATAATTCCAAATCCGTGAGGTTATACTAATCAGGATGGGATGAATACATTAGCTCCCCCATTCTCTTGGAAAGTGACATTAATGATTCAAAAAAAATGATAGAAGGTTTGGGCAGAGGGTGCAGAAAGGACATAACCTTAGCAACTCCAACACCCCCACCATCACCCCTCCCACCCGCACTTCATGCCAAGTTTGGAACTGTAGGAATATCGGAAAATGTCAGCCCCGTCTCATCTTCTGGTTTTCTGACCTCGGGTCTGGAAGGAATTGTAGGGTCAGGGTCTTGCCAGATTGGATACGCCCCCTCCCTCCTGTCCTCTGTCTGAAGGACTCTCACCAGGGTCTCCAGTGAGTACCTATTCCCAATTCCTCCGCCAAAATTCCATCCCCTATTCCCAATTCCTCCGCCTCCGCCGCATCTGCTCCCATGACAAGACATTCCACTCCCGCACATCCCAGATGTCCAAATTCTTCAAGGACCGCAACTTTCCCCCCACAGTGATCGAGAACGCCCTCGATCGCGTCTCCCGTATTTCCCGCAACACGTCCCTCACACCCCGCCCCCGCCACAACCGCCCAAAAAGGATCCCCCTCGTTCTCACACTCCACCCCATCAACCTCCGGATACAACGCATCATCCTCCGACACTTCTGCCGTCTACAATCCGACCCCACCACCCAAGACATTTTTCCATCCCCACCCTTGTCTGCTTTCCGGAGAGACCACTCTCTCCGTGACTCCCTTGTTCGCTCCACACTGCCCTCCAACCCCACCACACCCGGCACCTTCCCCTGCAACCGCAGGAAATGCTACACTTGCCCCCACACCTCCCCCCTCACCCCCATCCCAGGCCCCAAGATGACATTCCACATTAAGCAGAGGTTCACCTGCACATCTGCCAATGTGGTATACTGCATCCACTGTACCCGGTGTGGCTTCCTCTACATTGGGGAAACCAAGCGGAGGCTTGGAGACCGCTTTGCAGAACACCTCCGCTCAGTTCGCAACAAACAACTGCACCTCCCAGTCGCAAACCATTTCCACTCCCCCTCCCATTCTTTAGATGACATGTCCATCATGGGCCTCCTGCAGTGCCACAATGATGCCACCCGAAGGTTGCAGGAACAGCAACTCATATTCTGCCTGGGAACCCTGCAGCCTAATGGTATCAATGTGGACTTCATCAGTTTCAAAATCTCCCCTTCCCCAACTGCATCCCTAAACCAGCCCAGTTCGTCCCCTCCCCCCACTGCACCACACAACCAGCCCAGCTCTTCCACTCCACCCACTGCATCCCAAAACCAGTCCAACCTGTTCTTCCTCTCACCCATCCCTTCCTCCCACCCCAAGCCGCACCCCCATCTACCTACTAACCTCATCCCACCTCCTTGACCTGTCCGTCTTCCCTGGACTGACCTATCCCCTCCCTACCTCCCCACCTATCTTCTTTTCTCTCCATCTTCGGTCCGCCTCCCCCTCTCTTCCTATTTATTCCAGAACCCTCACCCCATCCCCCTCTCTGATGAAGGGTCTAGGCCCGAAACGTCAGCTTTTGTGCTCCTGAGATGCTGCTTGGCCTGCTGTGTTCATCCAGCCTCACATTTTGTTGTGTCTAGTGAGTACCCCTGGTCCTCGAGAGGCTAACCCTCCTGTGGAGATCTCTCACACACACACACACACACACACACACACACACACACACACACACACACACACACACACACACACACACACACACTCGCGCTCTCTCTCTCTCACACTCACACACACGCTCTCTCTCACACCCGCACACACTCTCTCTCTCTCTCTCACACACACAAACACATGCAGACACTCCGTCTCATACACAGATAAACATACATGCACATATTCACTGGCACACTTAGACACACACGTACACACACACACATATGAATACAGGCATATACTCACACTGACACACACTCACACTGACACACATATACTCACACATACAGAGAGACACCCATCTTCCCAATATACACAGACATACACACAGACACACACCCCACTCCCTTTCTATCGTCTAATTTGTGTGAGCAAGCTCAATAATTCATAGCTGGGGAGACACTCAAGGCATGAAAACCAATTTATGCAGGGATACAAATCTCAAGCAAAGTGGCAGACAGCACACACGGTCTGGACAGCCTCCAGATCTCTGCTGCAACTTCCTCCCAGCTCACTTTGAATCTAGCCTTAAGGCAAATATTAAAAATGCATGTACCAGGCAAAGGGGGCAGTGCACATTGCTGGGATTATACATGTAGATGTAGGAGGAAGCCAGAATCACTTATTGTAATTCTAATGACTAAAACTGATGTGCTGTCATCAAAACCTCAACATTCCTGCCTTTCGTCTTTCTCTCTCTCTCTCTCTCTCTCTCTCTCTCTCTCTCTCTCTCCCTCCTTTCATCACGTCTTTCTGTCTGTTAACTACATGATACCATCTCTTCTCATTTCCCTTTCTAATGTGAGCTTGTTGGATGTGGCTTTGATCCTCACAAACCTCCTCTGCCTCCTCATGGCTCTCTCCCTCCGGCTCCCTTCAGTTCAGTTCTTCCTCCCTTTCTGCTGTGTCCCAACTGATCAGACTGGCAATTACAACTGGTACCCACTGACTGATTTTCCCAGTCCAATTCCACTGAATGGTATTCCCAGTCTAGTCCCACTGAATGGTATTACCAGTCTAATCCCACTGAAACGTATCCCAGTCTAGCCCCACTGACTGGCTTTCCCAGTCTAATCGCACTGCATGATATTCCCAGTCTAGTCCCACAGTAGACTGGGAGTATCAATCAGTGGGATTAGACTGTGTGTGTGAGTGTGTGTATGTGTGTATTCCCAGTCTAATCCCACTGATTGATATTCCCAGTCTAGTCCCACTGACTGGCTTTCCCAGTCTAATCGCACTGCATGATATTCCCAGTCTAGTCCCACTGACTGATATTCCCAGTCTAGTCCCACAGTGGACTGGGAGTATCAATCAGTGGGATTAGACTGTGTGTGTGAGTGTGTGTATGTGTGTATTCCTAGTCTAATCCCACTGATTGATACTCCCAGTCTAATCCCACTGACTGGTGCTTCCAGTCTAATCCCACTGATTGATATTCCCAGTCTAATCCCACTAATTGATATTCCCAGTATAACACCCACTGAATGGTATTCCCAGTCTAGTCCCACTGGCTGATATTTCTTGTCCAATCCCACTGACTGGTGTTTCCAGGCTGTTACTCTCAGTCTCCAATTCCCAGATTTGTATTCCCAGATTAGTGCCCATAAACTGGTGCTTTCAGTCTGAAATTCCCAGTCAGAATTCGCAGTCTAATAACAACAGTCTGGCATTCCCGGTCTGAAAGTCCGAGTCTAGTTCCCTCAGGTTGGTGTTTATCATAGGACCCTGAGCCCTGGGTGCAGTATGGTATTAAAATCCTGTTTCAACCCAATTCATAGAACAACACAATTGTTACAGCACAGAAAGAGGCCATTCACCCCATCGTACCCAGACTGGTTCTAGTGCCAATCCGCTAACTATTTCTGCTATCCCTGCGCACAATTTCCAGCTAATTAACCATCCAATGCCCCTCAGCTGAACCTGCCTCCAGCAGATTTCCAGGCAGTGTATTCCACACCCAAATTAACCGAGTGACAAAGGTTTCTCTCACATCACCTTCGTTACTTTTACACATCACTTTAAATCTGGGTCCCTCTCATTCTTGTTCCTTTCTAGAGCGGGAACAACGTCTCCCTACCTACTCTGTCCAGCCCTGCTCAGGATTTGGAAAACCTCCATCAAATCTCGCCATCAGCCTCCTTCTCTCCAAGGAAAACAGTCCCAACTTCTTCAAACGATCCACATCCCTGAAGCTTCTCATTCCAGAAAACTGCTTCTGCACTCTCTCCAATCTTTCCTACAATGTGGTGCCCACAATCCGACACAATACTCCAGCTGAAGTCTGGCAAGGGTCTTGTACAAGTTCAATGTCACTTCCCTGCTCTTGTACTCTACACCCCTGTGAATAAAATCGAGAAGTGAATATTTTATTGACTGTTCTCTTCGCCTGACCTGCTATCTTAAATGAACTGTGCGTACACTCTGTGCTAAATGGACAGACTTTGTACAGATCTAGCAACTCAAGCCTGAACATCCATGAGGTGCTGTGGGCTGTCAACAGCAGCAGAATTTTACTCCAGCACAATCTGTAACCTCACAGCCCGGCATATCCCCCATTACCATCAGGCCAGAGGATCAACCCTGGTTCAATGGAGACTGCAGGAGGGCATGCCAGGGGCAGCACCAGGCATACCTGAAGATGAGGTGCCAACCTGGTGAAGCTACCAAACAGGAAAACTTGCGCACCAAACAGCGAAAGCAGCAAGTGTTAGAGCTGAGCGATCCCACAACCAACGGATCAGGCCTAAGCTCTGCCGTCCTGCCACATGCAGTAGTGAATGGTGGTGGATAATTAAACAACTCACTGGAGGAGGAGGGTCCGCAAATATCCCCATCCTCAATGATGGAAGAGCCCAGCACATCAGTGAAAAAGATAAGGCTGAAGCATTTGCAGCGATCTTCAGCCAGAAGTGCCAAGTGGATGATCCATCTCAGCCTCCTCCAGTGGTCCCCGGCATTACAGCTACCAGTCTTCAGCCAAATCGATTCACTCCACGTGATGTCAAGAAATGGTTGGAGACACTGGATACTGCAAAGGCTACGGGCCCTGACAACATTCTGGCAATTGGACTAAAGACTTGTGCTCCAGAACCTGCCGCTCCCTTAGCCAAGCTGTTCCAGTACAGTATACACACTGGTATCTACCCGACAATGTGGAAAATTGCCCAGGTATGTCATATACACAAGAAACGGGACAAATCTGATCTGGCCAATTACCCCGCATCAATCTCCTCTCGATCATCAGTAAAGTGCGGGAAGGTGTCACGAACGGACCTGTCAAGCAGCACCTGCTCAGCAATAACCTGCTCAGTGATGCCCAGTTTGGGTTCTGCCAGGGGCACTCAGCTCCTGCTCTCATTACAGCCTTGGTCCAAACATGGGCAAAAGAGCTGAATTCCAGAGGTGAAGTGAGAGTGACAGCCCTTGGTATCAAGTCTGCATTCGACCGAGTGTGGCATCAAGGAGCCCTGGCAAAACTAGAATCAATGGGTATCGGGGGGCAAACTCTCCAGTGGTTGGAGTCAAACCTGACACATAGGAAGATGGTCATGTTGGTTACACAATGCTCAGCACCAGTCGTGACTCCTTAGATGCTGAAGCAGTCCGTGTTCAAATGCAGCAAGATCTGGACAATATCCAGGCTTGAGTTGACAAGTGGGAAGTGACATTCACACCAAATAAGAGGTGGGCATTGGCCATCAACAACAAGAGACATTTTATCCATTGTGCCTTGGTAATCAATGACATTACATTCACTGAACCTCCACTATCAACATCTAGGGGCTACCATTGACTAAAAATTGACTATCCATACAAATACAGTGATTACAAGAGTAGGCCAGAGTATAGCAATCCTGGAAACTCACCTCCTGACTCCCCAAAGTCTGTCCACCATCTACAAGGCACAAACCAGGAGTGTGATGGAATACTCCCCATTGCCCTGGGTGAGTGCAGCCCGAACAACACTCAAGAAACTCAATACCATCCAGGACAAAGCAGCCCCCGCTTAATTGGCACCACTTCCACAAACATCCCACTCCCTCCCCCACCGACACTCAATAGCAGCAGTGTGTACCATCTACAAGATGCACTGCAGGAATTCACCAAAGATCCTCAGGCAGCACCTTCCAAACCCATGACCCACTTCCATCTAGAAGGACAGGGGCAGCAGATACATGGGAACACCACCCCCTTGCAAGTTCCCCTCAGAGCCACTCACCATCCTGACTTGGAAATATATCACCGTTCCTTCACTGTCACTGGGTCAAAATCCTGGAATTCCCTCCCTAAGGGCATTGTGGGTCAACCTACAGCACACGGAATACACAGATTCAAGAAGGCAGCTCACCCCCATCTTCTCAAGGGGCAACTAGGGACGGGTAGTAAATGCTGGGCCCACATCCCACAAATGAATAAAACAAAAATAGTTGGAAATAGTGATCTTAATACTTTTATTCTACATTCAACTTGCAAACAACATGCTCCAATCACAAACGGCAAATTTACA
This sequence comes from Stegostoma tigrinum, assembly GCF_030684315.1. Taxonomy (NCBI): domain Eukaryota; kingdom Metazoa; phylum Chordata; class Chondrichthyes; order Orectolobiformes; family Stegostomatidae; genus Stegostoma; species Stegostoma tigrinum. The sequence goes on from NC_081392.1 coordinate 6,199,759, forward strand.
TGGACATAAACCCTTTACGCAGGCATGAGGGGAGACTTTGTTAAGGTTGAGTAAGTGGACTGAAAGGTATGCTGGCACACAAACAGCGTGAAACATTTAAAGAAATAATTGAATATAAGGAAATGCAAGAGCAAAGGAACTAGGAGCATAAAAACAGATTATAAGAAGTATATGAAAAGAAGGAGAGTAGCTAAAGGAAATTAAGTTTCCTCAGAAGTAGTGGCAAGCATGAGTAACATAAGGAATGAGGAAATGGCAAAGCTTTTAAATGAATATTGTTTCACAGATATCAAGAACTGCAGATGCTGGAGAATCTGAGATAACAAGGTGTAGAGCTGGATGAACACAGCAGGCCAAGCAGCATCAGAGGAGCAGGAAAGCTGACGTTTCGGGCCTAGCTCTACACCTTATCTCTGAATAAATATTGTGTCTGTTTTCACATTCGAAGACACAATTTACATAACAAAGAGAATAAAGAAGGGGCTAATAAGACTGGGGAAAGTTAAGGTGCTATAGAAACACAGAACTCCATCCAATCCCCAGATAGCTAGAGAGCCTTCATAACACAGTTGTAAAACAGGTGAATGTAGAGATGGTGGGTGTGTGGGTTACGATTTAAACATTCCGTAAATTATGTAATGATCCTAACAGTTTGGAAGTATACAGATATAACACTGCTATTCAAGATAGGATGGAGTGAGAAAACAGAAAGACAAGCTGGTCAGCTTGTTATCAGTCATCAGGAAAGGCTAGAATCTGTTCTTAACAGACTCTGAATAACTGGGAAAGGTAACTGATTACAACATGTCAACGTGGTCTAAAGAAAATAATTATATTTTATGAAATCCTGTTTGGCACATTTATTGGTGTTTGGGGGGGTACATAGTTGATTGGGTACATAAATGGGAAGCAGTAGATATCATTCTTGGGTTTCATAAAGATATTTGATAAGGCATCGCAAATAGAAACACAGAAAATAGGAGCAGGAGTAGCCATTCGGCCCTTCGAACCTCCTTCTTGAAAACATTCAACATTTTGGTCTCAAACTGCTTTCTGTAGGAGAAATGATCCCCATTCTCTGGGTGAAGGCACTTTTTTTTCATTTCAGTACTAAACAGCCTTTCCTATTTCCTTAGACTATAACCTCTGGTTCTGGACTCCCTGGTCATCAGGAACATCCTTCCTGTGTTTACCTTGTCGAGTCCCTGTTGGAATTCTAAAGGTTTCTATGAGATGTCCCCTCATTCTTCCAAACTCCAGTGAATATAGCCCAAACCTCTCCAATCTCTCTTCATACATCAGTCCTGCCACCCCAGGAATCAATAAGATGGGCGGCACAGTAGCTCAGTGGTTAGCACTGCTGCCTCACAGTGGCAGGGACCTGGGTTCGAATCCCGCCTTGGGCAACTGTCTGTGTGGAGTTTGCACATTCTCCCCGTGTCTGCATGGATTTCCTTCCACGCTCCAAAGATGTGCAGATTTGGTGGATTGGCCATAAGAAATTGTTGATAGTATCCAGGGATTTGCAGGCTAGGTGGATCAGCTGCAGGGTTACAGGGATAGGGTAAGGGGGTGTGCGAGGCCCTTCAGAGGGTTGGAATGGACTCACTGGGCCAAATGGCCTGCCTGCACACTTGTAGGGTTTCTATGATACTGGTAAACCTTCGCTACACCCCCTCCGTTGCCAGAACATCTCTCCTCAGGCAAGGAGACTAGAACTGTATGCGATACACCAGGTAAACTTTCACACAGAAGATTAATGCGTAAGATAAGGGCTCATGGACTTGAGGGTGATATACCAGCATGGAAAGAGGATTGGTTAGCACAGAGAAGGAATAGATGGATTATTTTTGAATCATTAGCTTGTCGCCAGTGGAATGCCAAAACCTCAGTTACATATGGCCCATTGGTTCCACGGAGAGAGAGTAATGTATATGACTATATGAGGCTGGGTGGGAGTGCAACTTGTGAGCAGACACTGGAAAGAGAATTGGATGGGTAAAGTCAGTTACCAGCAAAGTGGCAGAGAGAACTGAATGTGGGGAAGCGTCAGGTCATTCACTTTCAAATGGAACAACAGGAAACGGTTCCTTTTAGAAAAAAAAGGCATGAGATTCGCCAATGTTGACATTCAGAGCGCACCCATACAAAGAACACAATGTTCATTATAGATGTCTCGCTGTAGTTTTGTTTCATTCACTGGCAGATTGTGGGCATCACCAGATGGCCAGCATTTATTGCCTGTCCCTAATTGCCCCTTGAGAAGGTGGTGGGGAGCTGGTCTCTTGAACCCCTGCAGTCCATGAGCTGTAGATAGAGCCACAAGACCCTTAGGGAGGGAATTCCACAATGTCGATTCAGTGACAGTAAAGGGATGGTGATATATTTCCAAGTCAGGATGGTGAGTGGCTCAGAGAGGGTGGTGTTCCACTGTATCTGCTGCTCCTGTCCTTCTGCACAGAAGTGATAGTGGGTTTGGAAGGTGCTACCTCAGGAGACTCGGTAAGCTTCCGAGCATTGGTCCTGGAGGTGCTGCCAAACAAATGGACTTCAGGGGCCGAATAACCTCATCCTGCTCTTATTTCTCATGTTCGCTGTCTCTTCTTGTGGTCAGGAGGAATTCCAGTATCAGCCAACACTGGGCTGTAGGCTATAACAAGAATGGCCAAGTTTATGGGACTGTAGCAACTGGGCCAACTCACAACTGAGCAAGATCCTGCTGGCAGATGAGTGTGTATAACCCCTTCCTTTCACTCTGAGGAGAGGCCTGAACGTAGAATGTCTTGCTGAAGAGGCAGGGACACTATGCACAGCGCCACAAGATGTCCTTGAGTATCACTGAGTGTCTGATAGATTATTCCCATTTCCACTGGTACTCAGTTCTTTCATAGCTCCACCACATTGATCCCAAATCTTGATTCTCCAGAACAGGCAGCTTGCTAGCTCCTGCCTTTATCTCAGTCTTTATTAGAATCACAGAATGCCTACTGCGTGGAAGCAGCCCCTTCGATCCATTGAGGCCATACTAACCCTCTAAAGAGCATTCCACCCAGATCCATCTGTCCCTATAACCCCAAATTTCCTACTGCTAAACCACCCAGCCTACACACCCCTGCACACTATGGGCAAGTTCCCATGGTCAACCCACCCTGCACATCTTTGGACTGTGTGAGGAAACCGGAGCACCCAGAGGAAAGCCCCGCAGACGCAGGGAGAATGTTCAAACTCCACAGTCGCCCGAGGCTGGAATCAAGCCCGGGTCTCTGGCACTGGGAGGCAGTAGTGCTAACCACTGAGCCACCAGGCTGCCTCAAGGGAATAATAGACAAAATGTTCCAAGGAAGTCAAGTCCCTATTGTACCTAACTCCTATTGATGTAATTCCCCGATATACAGCAATTCCCACTGTGGCCGCTCTCTCCCACATTTGTATGGAGAGACTCCCTCCTGGAACCAGGGCTACGATGTTAACTTGAAAAACTATTTAACGTAAGCCTTTACTAAAGTTTATTCACAACATTGTGTGCAGTATAATTACAGTCTATCTTTCCCCTTTCACTGACCAGCTCTCTTCTCAGATAGGAACTGATCAGAGAGACACAGAGGCATACAGCACAGAAAGAGACGCTTCAGTCCAAATCATCCATGCTGACCAGATATCCTAAATTAATCTAGTCCCATTTCCCAGCATTTGGCCCATATCCTTCTAACCTCTTCCTAGCCATACACCCATCTAAATACCTTTTAAATGCTGTAACTGTACCATCCTCCACCACTTCCTCCGGCAGCTTGTCCCATACATGCAGGACCCTTTGCATGAAAAAGTTGCCCCTCAGGTTCCTTTCCGCTCTCACCTAAAACCTATGCCCCTCTAGTTTTGGACTCCCCTGCCCAGGAAAAAAAAAGACCCTCTCTATTTACCCTATCCATGCCCCACTTGATTTTATAAATCTCTATAAGGTCACCGCTCAGCCTCCTACGCTCCAGGGAAAATAGTCCCAGCCTATTCAGCCTCTCCCTGTAGCTCAAACCCTCCAACCCTGGCAACATCCCTGTAAATATTTTCTGAACCCTTTCAAGTTTCACAACATCCTTCCTACAGCAGGGAGACCGGAACTGCACGCGGTTTTCCAAAAGGGTCTGAACCAGTAGGTGCTTGCAGACGTTTTGAGGCAGATAAGACCTAAGAACAATGGGCAATACAGCACAGGAACAGGCACCTTCAGCCCTCCAAGGCTATTCTGGCACATTTTGCCCTTCCATATGAAACCAGTTTTCACTTACTGGATCCATAACCCTGTATTTCCTCCCTATTCACGTGTTTGTAAAGATCTCCAGGGGCAGGCGAGGCTTGAACCCGGAACTCTTGGCTCAGAGATAGGGATGCCAATACATGTCACATAGGCCTGGTTCTTACAGACATGAGCTCAGAATTGTAGAAATGAGAGAATGCATGGGGCCCAATCTTTCTCCGTTTCATACTTGCTCCTTTATTCACAACCACACGTGCTCAAGTGATGCAGAATTTGCATCATCGCTGTATGGTAGCTCACACACACACTCACTTGCCAATCTCCCTACAATCTTTCAAAGCAGCTGAACCCACCTCATGAGTGGCCCTCAAAGACGAAGAAAGGGGATATAAAGTCAGACTTTCACCTCTGGTGGTGTTGGACCCCCAGGAAATGTCCATCGGGACCACTGCCTGGGGGTGTGTAGGAGGAGATTTCATAAGAAAATACAAAAATGGAACAAAGTAGAGATTGAGCTGGGATAAAGGACATTTGTCCCACCTCAAACACACACATTCACACACACGTATACACACACACACACACACACACACACGTACACACGCACATATACACGCGCACACTCTCACACATTTACACACACACACGTACACACACACAGGTACACACACACACTCCGGGCACCCCTGACCCCATTAAAAACCTGCTTAATATTCCTGAATGGAGCTGAATTCTGGTTTGGATAAAATGATGCCAAGTGGTCTATGTACCGAGACAAATTTCCAACCCCATATGTTTAACAAAATCAAATAATGAACATAATTATTTCTCAAAGACTCCAGAGCTCTGCTGGTTAAAGTGTTTGCAAATCAGGAAGTTAGTCCCTGACTCAGTGGACTAATTAAACCCTCTCCATCTCTGTCGGCCACAACAGCAGCTGTGATTTTATTTTGGGACTTGACTTGTGAAGTTAGCAAGCTGGTGAGAAATATTTTTTAAAAAAACACACACTTTGAACTCTATTCTTTCCTATTCCAGTCAACCATCCAGGACAAAGCAGTCCCCGCTTGATTGGCACCACATTCACCATCTTCAAGATTCACCCAACGATGCTCAGCAGCAGCAGTGTGTACCATCTACAAGATGCCCTGCAGAAATTCACCAGAGATCCTCAGGCAGCACCTTCCAAACCCACAAGCACTTCCACCTAGAAGGACAGGGGCAGCAGATACATGGGAACACCATCCCCTACAAGTTCCCCTCCGAGTCGCTCCCCATCCCGACTTGGAAATATATCGCCGTTCCTTCAGTGTCTCTGGGTCAAAATCCTGGAATTCCCACCCTCAGGGCATGAACTGAGGCTTTTGTAGAAAGCAACTTACCACTACCTTTTCCAGGGGCAATTATGGATGTGCTACAAATGTCCTTATCCTGCTAGTGAGTAAAACATTGACCCATACTGGAATAGGTGCTGCAGAATGTAACTGAGAAAGGTGACAGTTATTGCTCATTCCAATGGCCCTCACAAATGTGTTAGCTCATGTTCTGATGCAGCTGTGGATCTGAAGAGAGGCCACAGGCTCTGCCAGGCCTAACAGAGGCACATATGAGCCACTAACAGAGCAGAGCTGTTACATCATTGGATAATACCGTGAGGCTGAGCATCAGCACATTGGCTTTTAGTCTGTGGGAACAATTATTTCAAACTATCGCACTTTTATGCATTAGATTATTGGACAAGGGACAGACCAGTCGAGAAAAATCAAGAGAAAGAAACAGAACAGTGCTCTTCGGCGGTTTCTAGGACTACAGGCCAGAAGCCTAGTTCTCTGCCTCTGTGCTAAAATGGTTGGAGTGAGGGGACAGGAGCAGTTTCTGGTGAATTGCACGCCTTTTATCCCTCACTGCCTTTGGCCGGACTGCCCGAGAGGAGGATTATAAACCCAAGTGGTGTTTTGACACAGTCGAGAGCGGTAAGGGTGTGGAATGCCCTGCCTGCCAATGTAGTTAACTCAGCCACTTTAGGGGCATTTAAACAGTCCTTGGATAAGCATATGGATGATGATGGGATAGTGTAGGGGGATGGGCTTAGATTAGCTCACAGGTCGGCGCAACATCGAGGGCTGAAGGGCCTGTTCTGCGCTGTATTGTTCTATGTTCTATATCGCAATATTTCATGTTTCTGGGTGGACTTCCTCAAGGAGAATCCAAACCGTTTCTCCCCATCATTTCGATGGATGATCAACAGCAATGCAGGAGATACAGTGTGTATGTGTCCATTCTGATAGTGTTTTACAGCTTGCATCCTTACTCTATCTGTCTCCCCTCAAAGACCTTTCTATACAGGTCAATGCTGGCTTCACAACTGTTTTTGTTCATGACCTGGAGGAAGGAGGTGAACGCACTGTCACCAAATTTGCAGATATTCCAAAATGTAGTTGGAAAGGCAAGTTGTGAGATGAGCACAAAAAGTTCGCAGGCATGTTGAGTAAGTTGACGTACGGAGTATAATGTGGAAAAACGTGAACTCGTTCATTTTGGAAGGGAGAATGAAAGAACAGAGTATAATTCAAATGGAAAGGAACTGCAGAAAGCTGCAACACAAAGGGACTTGTGGGAACTTGTGCGCGAAACACAGAAAGCTTGCACCCAGGGTCAGCAGGGAATCAGGAAGGGTAATGGAATGTTGGTTCTTATTTCAAGGGGATTGGGCTATAAGAGTAGGGAAGTCTTACTGCAGCTGAACAAGGTGCTGGTGAGAACACATCTGGAGCACTGTGAGTAGTCATGCTCTCCTTATTTAAGGAAAGATCCTATTTATTTGGAGGCAGGTCAGAGAAGGTTCACTAGGATGATCCCTGGCGTGGGAGGAACTGTCTTATGAACAAAGGTTAAACAGGTTGGGGCTCTACTCCCTGGAGTTTAAAAGAATGAGAGGGGATCTCACTGATTGGATCCTTCAGGGGCTTGACAGGGTCAATGCTGAGAGGATGTTTCCCCTCACGGGAGAGTCTAACACCAGAGGGAACAGTCTCGGAATAAAGGGGCACCAATTTAAAATTGAGATGAGGAGGAATTTCCTCTCTCAGAGCGCTGTGAGCCTTTGGAACTCCCTATCATAGAGAGCCGTGGGGACAGTCCTTGCGTATATTTAGAGCTGAGATTGATTCTTGAGCCATTGGGGAATCGGGGGTTACAGGGAAAGGGCAGGAAAGTGGATGAGGAATGTTGGAGCAGCCATGGTCCAAGTGTATAGTGGAGCAGGTCCGAGGGGCTGAATGGCCTTGTTCCTATTTCTCATGGCCAGTCAGCTGAGGGAACAAGGCCCCCACAGAAGGACAAACACACACACACATACACATACACACTGTCACAGTCAAAAGGACATTTCAAAGGAAGAGGCAAAACTTAGGGAGCCCTGTGAAATGCACATTGTCACTGTGGCAGAGGAGGGGAGAGTGCGTGACTCAGGGCTGAGTGTGGAGTGAGTGTGTAAACAGGGTCTGAGAGGGGGAGATGAGTGTGTAAGGAGAGTTAGGGAGGGGAGTGAGTGTGTAAATAGGGTCTGGAGAGGTGAGTGTGTGTGTAAATAGGATCATGGAAGGGGAGTGTGTGTGTAAATAGGGTCAGGGAGGGGAGTGTGTGTGTAAATAGGGTTGGGGGGGGGAGCGAATATGTAAATAGGGTCTGGGGAGGGGACTGAGTGTGTAAATAGAGTCGGGGAGGGGGGTGAGTGTGTAAATAGGGTCTGGGGAGGTGAGTGAGTGTGTAAATAGCGTCAGGAAAGGGAGCGAGTGTGTGAATAGTGTCGGGGAGGGGGTGAGCTTGTCAGACAGTACTGGATTCAGTGAATGTTTGTAACTGACAACAACAACTCAGAACATGCTGTTTAAGGAAAAGTAATGGTGCATTTATATGGTGCCTTCTGACATGCAATGGTGCATTTATATGGTGCCTTCTGACATTATCGCAGAAGATGGGCACTGTAGGGGACACCCTGAGGAGATTGCAGGGGCAGTTGATATATACATTACAGGCTGAACTGTCCCAGTGAGCGGAGGGACTGTTGTGGTGCAGTGGCAGTGTCCGAGCCTCTGATCCAGCAGGCCCAGGTTCCAGTCCCAACTGTTCCAGAGGGAATGTCATAACATCCCTGCAGAGGCTGATGAGGGATTGTGTCCTGGTGATGGTGCTGAGTGAGGAGACTGGTGTTCACATGGAACGGGGAGATACAAACAAGCAGTCTGTGGGGTAATTGACTGATTCCTGCTTCAGGAAGTAGCTTAGGAACATGTCACATAATAAAAGATTCCACATAGAAACCTCACTGTGATCCTGCTGTCTCATTACAGAGACAGACCACTGGGGGTGCTTTAACCGGAGGGTCACCACACCTCAGGTGAGGGCTGAGGGAGAGATGGAGGGTTCCTCATAGTAACCTCTGCAAGTGCTGTGTTTATGGAGTACAGCATGGAACAGGACCCCTTTTTCCAACAGGTCCGGAACGACCAAGTTTCCCAAGTTAAAATTCTCCCATTTGCACGGCCCGCATCCCTCTGAACCTTTCCTATCATTGTACCTGTCCAAATGTCTTTTAGATGTTGTATCTGTACCTGCATTAATGCCTGGCAGTCCACCCAACACCGTCTGTGTGAAACAAATAGCCCCTTGGATCCTTTTTACATTTTTTCCCTCTCACCTTCAACCTATGGCCCTCTAGTTTCAGATTCCCCCCACCCTGGGGAAAAGACCTTGGCTATTCACCCTATCCATGCCCCTCATGATTTTTTAAACCTTTATAAGATCACCCCCTCACCCTCCTACACTCCGGGGGAAAAAAGTCCCAGCCTATTCTTATCACTCCAAACCGCCATTCCCAGTAACACAGAATCCCTACTGTGTGGAAACAGGCCCTTCGGCCCAACAAGTCCACACCGACCCATCTACCTACAACCCATCTAACCTACACATCCCTGGCCCCAAAGGTAATTTCCCATGGTCAATCCACCCTAACCTGCACATCTTTGGGCTGTGGGAGGAAACCCATGCAGATAATCACCTGAGGGAGGAATCAAACCCAGGTCCCTGCCACTGTGAGGCAGCAGTGCTAACCACTGAGCCATGTCAACAACTGTTTTCCGAGCCCTCTCCAATTTAATAATATCCTTGCCAACCCACATTGCTGGGATGACTCTGCACTGCAAACAGCCAAGTGAGCTGACCAATCCCACAGTAAGGGTGGGGGCAAGTTAGGGAAACATTGGAGGGTCCTTAGCCAGTGTTCAATGGCAAGGGAATGATCTCCAGCTAGAGAGGTCAAAATGGAAAAGGAGAGAGAGAGAGAGAGAGAGAGAGAGAGACAGAGACGAGCTGGTGAGGCAGAGCATTTCTGGTTTCTCAGATCTCATGATGGAGGACAAGTGCAATTGTTTTATTCGGTCTTTAGCGAAGGGAATGGCTGTATGTTTTGGAGAGGGGCTGAGCGAGGGTCAGTGCCAGTTTTATTAGAGAGGGCAGAGAGAGGAGGGTTGCAATTCTGCACTACTGGGCTGAATAGAGAGGATTTTAACAAGGCGGTGGGGTGGGCGCGAAGGGTCTGGTCAATCCTTGGAGCTCTCTGCCCATAGTCACCGAGGGCCGAGCTCCTGGTGAACTCATTTAGGTCTGGAATGGGAGGTGACGAAGACATTGCCAAGGTCCAGAAAGGACCCAAAGTGGAAAGGACCATCAGTGGAGGAGAGGTGGCACTAAAAAGAGGTGGTGTGGTGAAGGGGACTCGTGACTGGCCACCAGGGATAATGACAGAGGACCTAGCAACAAGGGCTATTGACGAGAGCACTTTCTCCCATTTTCATTATTACTTCTCTGCCTTTATATTCACTATTTTGGTTTGTTTTTCTGTGTTTCAAGTTGGCGCGGGAGAGCGGTGACACTTTGCGTCACTTTTCACTGTATTTCAGAACGAGATACAACTGACGTTAATTAAACCAAACACGGGAGACAGGGAAAGGCAGAGCGAGAGGGGAGAAAGCGGGGAGCTAAGGAAGAAATTCAGGGGAAACAACTCAATGCTGTAAAGAATATGTCTCCCTGACAAAATGGAGTAAATGTGAACCCCATATATATACTCAATCCCTTCTCTGTTCCACCTGCTCCATAATTCAGTTTCAGGCTTCATCATAGAATCTTTACAGCCTGGAAACAGGCCCTTCGTCCCAGCAAGTCCACACCAACCCTCAGAGCATCCCACCCAGACCCAACACCCCCATAACCCACCTAATCTCTACATCTCTAGGCACTATGGGTAGTTTAGCATGGCCAACCCACCCTAACCTGCACGTCTTTGGACTGTGGGAGGAAACTGGAGCATTTGGAGGAAACCCACGCAGACATGGGGAGAATGTGCAAACTCCACACAGACAGTCACCCGATGGTGGGATCGAACCTGGGTCCCTGGCGCTGTGTGGCAGCAGTGCCAACCACTGAGCCACCGTACCGCCCTTTGCTTTCCTTCTTTCCACAAGTCTTTACGGGACTAATTCTTTCTGGCTCCCAGTCAAATAGCAAGGTTCCTCTCTGCAAAGCACAATCCACCAGGGGAGCAGACACAGTACACAATACTCACAGGCCCTCCTCCATCCCTGTGGATCCATCCCCCGGGGCTGAATGTGGGCCCAATTCCCACAACAAGACACAGGTCAGCAAACCTAGCAACTCAAGCAATCAGGGAAGCAGGAAGGAAGCTCCACGAACACACGGCGTGGCAGGGAGAACTCATTCAGAATGTTCCCGGGAGAAACACTGAGAGGGGCCTATTCGGTCAGTGAGAGAGACACAGACTGATCGGAGAGACAGGGAGGGAGCAAGTGAGAGACAGGGAGACAGATGGATCAGAGAGAGACACTGCGACAGAAACAGAGAATGCTAAGATTGATCAGACGCAGAGAATGAGAGTGAGAAACAATGAGAGAGAGAGAGAGAGGGGGGCAGGGTTACACTGTGTGAGGGGGGGACATCAGGGGTAGGGGGCAATGAGAGAAAAAGAGGAACGGTGAGAGAGATATAGGAACAACAGACAGAGAGAGAGAGAGAGATTGAAGGGGAGAACAATGAGAGAAAAAGGGTCACAGTCAGAGAGAGATAGGGATAACGAGGGACAGAGAGAGATAGGGACAAGGAGAGACAGAGAGATAGGGACAACGAGGGACAGAGAGAGATAGGGACAACGAGGGACAGAGAGAGATAGGGACAACGAGGGACAGAGAGAGATAGGGACAAGGAGAGGCAGAGAGAGATAGGGACAAGGAGAGGCAGAGAGAGATAGAGACAACGAGAGACAGAGAGAGATAGGGACAACGAGAGACAGAGAGAGATAGGGACAAGGAGAGACAGAGGGAGATAGGGACAAGGAGAGACAGAGGGAGATAGGGACAAGGAGAGACAGAGGGAGATAGAGACAACGAGGGACAGAGAGAGATAGGGACAACGAGAGACAGAGAGAGATAGAGACAAGGAGAGACAGAGAGAGATAGAGACAACGAGGGACAGAGAGAGATAGAGACAATGAGAGACAGAGAGAGATAGAGACAAGGAGAGACAGAGAGAGATAGAGACAACGAGGGACAGAGAGCGATAGAGACAATGAGAGACAGAGAGAGATAGAGACAAGGAGAGACAGAGAGAGATAGAGACAACGAGGGACAGAGAGAGATAGAGACAACGAGAGACAGAGAGAGATAGGGACAAGGAGGGACAGAGAGAGATAGGGACAAGGAGGGACAGAGAGAGATAGGGACAAGGAGAGAGAGAGAGAGATAGAGACAACGAGGGACAGAGAGAGATAGAGACAACGAGGGACAGAGAGAGATAGAGACAACGAGAGAAAGAGAGAGATAGGGACAACGAGTGAGAGAGAGATAGGGACAAGGAGGGACAGAGAGAGATAGGGACAATGAGAGACAGAGAGAGATAGAGACAAGGAGAGACAGAGAGAGATAGAGACAACGAGGGACAGAGAGAGATAGAGACAACGAGAGACAGAGAGAGATAGGGACAAGGAGGGACAGAGAGAGATAGGGACAAGGAGAGACAGAGAGAGATAGGGACAAGGAGGGACAGAGAGAGATAGGGACAAGGAGAGAGAGAGAGAGATAGAGACAACGAGAGACAGAGAGAGATAGAGACAACGAGGGACAGAGAGAGATAGAGACAACGAGAGAAAGAGAGAGATAGGGACAACGAGTGAGAGAGAGATAGGGACAAGGAGGGACAGAGAGAGATAGGGACAACGAGAGACAGAGAGAGATAGGGAAAACGAGAGACAGAGAGAGATAGGGACAAGGAGAGACAGAGGGAGATAGAGACAAGGAGGGACAGAGAGAGATAGAGACAACGAGAGACAGAGAGAGATAGAGACAACGAGAGACAGAGAGAGATAGGGACAACGAGAGACAGAGAGAGATAGGGACAACGAGTGAGAGAGAGAGATAGGGACAACGAGGGACAGAGAGAGATAGAGACAACGAGGGACAGAGAGAGATAGAGACAACGAGGGACAGAGAGAGATAGGGACAAGGAGGGACAGAGAGAGATAGAGACAAGGAGAGACAGAGAGAGATAGAGACAACGAGGGACAGAGAGAGATAGAGACAAGGAGAGACAGAGAGAGATAGGGACAACGAGTGAGAGAGAGAGATAGGGACAAGGAGGGACAGAGAGAGATAGGGACAACGAGAGACAGAGAGAGATAGGGACAACGAGAGACAGAGAGAGATAGGGACAAGGAGAGACAGAGAGAGATAGAGACAAGGAGGGACAGAGAGAGATAGAGACAACGAGAGACAGAGAGAGATAGAGACAACGAGAGACAGAGAGAGATAGGGACAACGAGTGAGAGAGAGAGATAGGGACAAGGAGGGACAGAGAGAGATAGGGACAACGAGAGACAGAGAGAGATAGGGACAAGGAGAGACAGAGAGAGATAGAGACAACGAGAGACAGAGAGAGATAGGGACAACGAGTGAGAGAGAGAGATAGGGACAACGAGGGACAGAGAGAGATAGAGACAACGAGGGACAGAGAGAGATAGGGACAAGGAGGGACAGAGAGAGATAGAGACAAGGAGAGACAGAGAGAGATAGAGACAACGAGGGACAGAGAGAGATAGAGACAAGGAGAGACAGAGAGAGATAGGGACAACGAGTGAGAGAGAGAGATAGGGACAAGGAGGGACAGAGAGAGATAGGGACAACGAGAGACAGAGAGAGATAGGGACAAGGAGAGACAGAGAGAGATAGAGACAAGGAGGGACAGAGAGAGATAGAGACAACGAGAGACAGAGAGAGATAGGGACAACGAGAGACAGAGAGAGATAGGGACAAGGAGAGACAGAGGGAGATAGGGACAAGGAGAGACAGAGGGAGATAGGGACAAGGAGAGACAGAGGGAGATAGAGACAACGAGGGACAGAGAGAGATAGGGACAACGAGAGACAGAGAGAGATAGAGACAAGGAGAGACAGAGAGAGATAGAGAAAACGAGGGACAGAGAGAGATAGAGACAACGAGGGACAGAGAGAGATAGAGACAATGAGAGACAGAGAGAGATAGAGACAAGGAGAGACAGAGAGAGATAGAGACAACGAGGGACAGAGAGAGATAGAGACAAGGAGAGACAGAGAGAGATAGAGACAACGAGGGACAGAGAGAGATAGAGACAACGAGAGACAGAGAGAGATAGGGACAAGGAGGGACAGAGAGAGATAGGGACAAGGAGAGAGAGAGAGAGATAGAGACAACGAGGGACAGAGAGAGATAGAGACAACGAGGGACAGAGAGAGATAGAGACAACGAGAGAAAGAGAGAGATAGGGACAACGAGTGAGAGAGAGATAGGGACAAGGAGGGACAGAGAGAGATAGGGACAATGAGAGACAGAGAGAGATAGAGACAAGGAGAGACAGAGAGAGATAGAGACAACGAGGGACAGAGAGAGATAGAGACAACGAGAGACAGAGAGAGATAGGGACAAGGAGGGACAGAGAGAGATAGGGACAAGGAGAGACAGAGAGAGATAGGGACAAGGAGGGACAGAGAGAGATAGGGACAAGGAGAGAGAGAGAGAGATAGAGACAACGAGAGACAGAGAGAGATAGAGACAACGAGGGACAGAGAGAGATAGAGACAACGAGAGAAAGAGAGAGATAGGGACAACGAGTGAGAGAGAGATAGGGACAAGGAGGGACAGAGAGAGATAGGGACAACGAGAGACAGAGAGAGATAGGGAAAACGAGAGACAGAGAGAGATAGGGACAAGGAGAGACAGAGGGAGATAGAGACAAGGAGGGACAGAGAGAGATAGAGACAACGAGAGACAGAAAGAGATAGAGACAACGAGAGACAGAGAGAGATAGGGACAACGAGAGACAGAGAGAGATAGGGACAACGAGTGAGAGAGAGAGATAGGGACAACGAGGGACAGAGAGAGATAGAGACAACGAGGGACAGAGAGAGATAGAGACAACGAGGGACAGAGAGAGATAGGGACAAGGAGGGACAGAGAGAGATAGAGACAAGGAGAGACAGAGAGAGATAGAGACAACGAGGGACAGAGAGAGATAGAGACAAGGAGAGACAGAGAGAGATAGGGACAACGAGTGAGAGAGAGAGATAGGGACAAGGAGGGACAGAGAGAGATAGGGACAACGAGAGACAGAGAGAGATAGGGACAACGAGAGACAGAGAGAGATAGGGACAAGGAGAGACAGAGAGAGATAGAGACAAGGAGGGACAGAGAGAGATAGAGACAACGAGAGACAGAGAGAGATAGAGACAACGAGAGACAGAGAGAGATAGGGACAACGAGTGAGAGAGAGAGATAGGGACAAGGAGGGACAGAGAGAGATAGGGACAACGAGAGACAGAGAGAGATAGGGACAAGGAGAGACAGAGAGAGATAGAGACAACGAGAGACAGAGAGAGATAGGGACAACGAGTGAGAGAGAGAGATAGGGACAACGAGGGACAGAGAGAGATAGAGACAACGAGGGACAGAGAGAGATAGAGACAACGAGGGACAGAGAGAGATAGGGACAAGGAGGGACAGAGAGAGATAGAGACAAGGAGAGACAGAGAGAGATAGAGACAACGAGGGACAGAGAGAGATAGAGACAAGGAGAGACAGAGAGAGATAGGGACAACGAGTGAGAGAGAGAGATAGGGACAAGGAGGGACAGAGAGAGATAGGGACAACGAGAGACAGAGAGAGATAGGGACAACGAGAGACAGAGAGAGATAGAGACAACGAGAGACAGAGAGAGATAGGGACAACGAGTGAGAGAGAGAGATAGGGACAAGGAGGGACAGAGAGAGATAGGGACAACGAGAGACAGAGAGAGATAGGGACAAGGAGAGACAGAGAGAGATAGAGACAACGAGGGACAGAGAGAGATAGAGACAACGAGTGAGAGAGAGAGATAGGGACAAGGAGGGACAGATAGAGATAGGGACAAGGAGAGACAGAGAGAGATAGAGACAACGAGGGACAGAGAGAGATAGAGACAAGGAGAGACAGAGAGAGATAGAGACAAGGAGAGACAGAGAGAGATAGAGACAACGAGGGACAGAGAGAGATAGAGACAACGAGAGACAGAGAGAGATAGAGACAACGAGAGACAGAGAGAGATAGAGACAACGAGAGACAGAGAGAGATAGGGACAAGGAGAGACAGAGAGAGATAGGGACAAGGAGAGACAGAGAGAGATAGGGACAAGGAGAGACAGAGAGAGATAGGGACAAGGAGAGACAGAGAGAGATAGGGACAAGGAGAGACAGAGAGAGATGGAGACAAGGAGAGACAGAGAGAGATGGAGACAAGGAGAGACAGAGAGAGATAGAGACAAGGAGAGACAGAGAGAGATAGGGACAACGAGTGAGAGAGAGAGATAGGGACAAGGAGGGACAGAGAGAGATAGGGACAACGAGAGACAGAGAGAGATAGGGACAACGAGAGACAGAGAGAGATAGGGACAACGAGTGAGAGAGAGAGATAGGGACAAGGAGGGACAGAGAGAGATAGGGACAACGAGAGACAGAGAGAGATAGGGACAAGGAGAGACAGAGAGAGATAGAGACAACGAGGGACAGAGAGAGATAGAGACAACGAGAGACAGAGAGAGATAGGACAACGAGTGAGAGAGAGAGATAGGGACAAGGAGGGACAGATAGAGACAGGGACAAGGAGAGACAGAGAGAGATAGAGACAACGAGGGACAGAGAGAGATAGAGACAAGGAGAGACAGAGAGAGATAGAGACAACGAGGGACAGAGAGAGATAGAGACAACGAGAGGCAGAGAGAGATAGAGACAACGAGAGACAGAGAGAGATAGGGACAAGGAGGGACAGAGAGAGATAGGGACAACGAGAGACAGAGAGAGATAGGGACAAGGAGAGACAGAGAGAGATAGAGACAACGAGGGACAGAGAGAGATAGAGACAACGAGAGACAGAGAGAGATAGGACAACGAGTGAGAGAGAGAGATAGGGACAAGGAGGGACAGATAGAGACAGGGACAAGGAGAGACAGAGAGAGATAGAGACAACGAGGGACAGAGAGAGATAGAGACAAGGAGAGACAGAGAGAGATAGAGACAACGAGGGACAGAGAGAGATAGAGACAACGAGAGACAGAGAGAGATAGAGACAACGAGAGACAGAGAGAGATAGGGACAAGGAGAGACAGAGAGAGATAGGGACAAGGAGAGACAGAGAGAGATGGAGACAAGGAGAGACAGAGAGAGATAGAGACAAGGAGAGACAGAGAGAGTTAGGGACTACGAGTGAGAGAGAGAGATAGGGACAAGGAGGGACAGAGAGAGATAGGGACAACGAGAGACAGAGAGAGATAGGGACAAGGAGAGACAGAGAGAGATAGAGACAACGAGGGACAGAGAGAGATAGAGACAACGAGGGACAGAGAGAGATAGAGACAACGAGAGACAGAGAGAGATAGGGACAACGAGTGAGAGAGAGAGATAGGGACAAGGAGGGACAGATAGAGATAGGGACAAGGAGAGACAGAGAGAGATAGAGACAACGAGGGACAGAGAGAGATAGAGACAAGGAGAGACAGAGAGAGTTGGAGACAACGAGGGACAGAGAGAGATAGAGACAACGAGAGACAGAGAGAGATAGAGACAAGGAGAGATAGAGACAAGGAGAGATGGAGACAAGGAGAGACAGAGACAAGGAGAGACAGAGACAAGGAGAGACAGAGACAAGGAGAGACAGAGAGAGATAGAGACAACGAGGGACAGAGAGAGATAGAGACAAGGAGAGACAGAGAGAGTTGGAGACAACGAGGGACAGAGAGAGATAGAGACAACGAGAGACAGAGAGAGATAGAGACAAGGAGAGATAGAGACAAGGAGAGATGGAGACAAGGAGAGACAGAGAGAGATAGGGACAAGGAGAGACAGAGATAGGGACAAGGAGAGACAGAGAGAGATAGAGACAACGAGGGGCAGAGAGAGATAGAGACAAGGAGAGACAGAGAGAGATAGAGACAAGGAGAGACAGAGAGAGATAGAGACAACGAGGGACAGAGAGAGATAGAGACAACGAGAGAGAGAGAGAGATAGGGACAACGAGTGAGAGAGAGAGATAGGGACAAGGAGGGACAGAGAGAGATAGGGACAACGAGAGACAGAGAGAGATAGAGACAACGAGGGACAGAGAGAGATAGAGACAAGGAGAGACAGAGAGAGATAGAGACAAGGAGAGACAGAGAGAGATAGAGACAACGAGGGACAGAGAGAGATAGAGACAACGAGAGACAGAGAGAGATAGAGACAACGAGAGACAGAGAGAGATAGGGACAAGGAGAGACAGAGAGAGATAGGGACAAGGAGAGACAGAGAGAGATAGGGACAAGGAGAGACAGAGAGAGATGGAGACAAGGAGAGACAGAGAGAGATAGAGACAACGAGGGACAGAGAGAGATAGAGACAACGAGAGACAGAGAGAGATAGGGACAAGGAGGGACAGAGAGAGATAGAGACAAGGAGAGACAGAGAGAGATAGAGACAACGAGGGACAGAGAGAGATAGAGACAACGACAGGCAGAGAGAGATAGAGACAACGAGGGACAGAGAGAGATAGAGACAACGAGGGACAGAGAGAGATAGAGACAAGGAGAGACAGAGAGAGATAGGGACAACGAGTGAGAGAGAGAGATAGGGACAAGGAGGGACAGAGAGAGATAGGGACAACGAGAGACAGAGAGAGATAGGGACAACGAGAGACAGAGAGAGATAGGGACAACGAGAGACAGAGAGAGATAGGGACAACGAGAGACAGAGAGAGATAGAGACAAGGAGGGACAGAGAGAGATAGAGACAACGAGAGACAGAGAGAGATAGGGACAAGGAGAGACAGAGAGAGATAGGGACAAGGAGAGACAGAGAGAGATAGGGACAACGAGAGACAGAGAGAGATAGGGACAAGGAGAGACAGAGATAGGGACAAGGAGAGACAGAGAGAGATAGAGACAACGAGGGACAGAGAGAGATAGAGACAAGGAGAGACAGAGAGAGATAGGGACAAGGAGAGACAGAGAGAGATAGAGACAGGGAGAGACAGAGAGAGATAGAGACAACGAGGGACAGAGAGAGATAGAGACAACGAGGGACAGAGAGAGATAGGGACAACGAGAGACAGAGAGAGATAGGGACAACGAGAGACAGAGAGAGATAGGGACAACGAGAGACAGAGAGAGATAGGGACAAGGAGAGACAGAGAGAGATAGAGACAAGGAGAGACAGAGAGAGATAGAGACAACGAGGGACAGAGAGAGACAGAGACAACGAGAGACAGAGAGAGATAGGGACAAGGAGAGACAGAGAGAGATAGGGACAAGGAGGGACAGAGAGAGATAGAGACAACGAGAGACAGAGAGAGATAGAGACAACGAGAGACGGAGAGAGATCGAGACAAGGAGAGACAGAGAGAGATCGAGACAAGGAGAGACAGAGAGAGATAGAGACAACGAGAGACAGAGAGAGATAGGGACAAGGAGAGACACAGAGAGATAGAGACAATGAGAGACAGAGAGAGATAGAGACAATGAGAGACAGAGAGAGATAGAGACAAGGAGAGACACAGAGAGATAGGGACAAGGAGGGACAGAGAGAGATAGAGACAAGGAGAGACAGAGAGAGATAGAGACAACGAGAGACAGAGAGAGATAGAGACAACGAGAGACAGAGAGAGATAGAGACAACGAGAGACAGAGAGAGATAGGGACAAGGAGAGACAGAGA
The DNA here is from genome assembly GCF_030684315.1 of Stegostoma tigrinum. Classification (NCBI taxonomy): domain Eukaryota; kingdom Metazoa; phylum Chordata; class Chondrichthyes; order Orectolobiformes; family Stegostomatidae; genus Stegostoma; species Stegostoma tigrinum. Next base: position 6,219,326 of record NC_081392.1, read on the forward strand.
GAGATAGAGACAAGGAGAGACAGAGAGAGATAGGGACAAGGAGAGACAGAGAGAGATAGAGACAACGAGGGACTTATAGAGATAGGGACAACGAGGGACAGATAGAGATAGGGACAACGAGGGACAGAGAGAGATAGAGACAACGACGGACAGAGAGAGATAGAGACAACGAGGGACAGAGAGAGATAGGGAGAAGGAGAGACAGAGAGAGATAGAGACAACGACGGACAGAGAGAGATAGGGACAAGGAGGGACAGAGAGAGATAGAGACAACGAGGGACAGAGAGAGATAGGGACAACGAGAGACAGAGAGAGATAGGGACAAGGAGAGACAGAGAGAGATAGAGACAACGAGAGACAGAGAGAGATAGAGACAAGGAGAGACAGAGAGAGATAGAGACAACGAGGGACAGAGAGAGATAGAGACAACGAGAGACAGAGAGAGATAGAGACAACGAGGGACAGATAGAGATAGGGACAAGGAGAGACAGAGAGAGATAGAGACAAGGAGAGACAGAGAGAGATAGAGACAACGAGAGACAGAGAGAGATAGAGACAACGAGGGACAGATAGAGATAGAGACAACGAGGGACAGATAGAGATAGGGACAAGGAGAGACAGAGAGAGATAGAGACAAGGAGAGACAGAGAGAGATAGAGACAAGGAGAGACAGAGAGAGATAGGGACAAGGAGGGACAGAGAGAGATAGAGACAACGAGGGACAGAGAGAGATAGGGACAAGGAGAGACAGAGAGAGATAGAGACAACGAGAGACAGAGAGAGATAGGGACAAGGAGGGACAGAGAGAGATAGGGACAACGAGAGACAGAGAGAGATAGAGACAAGGAGAGACAGAGAGAGATAGAGACAACGAGAGACAGAGAGAGATAGGGACAACGAGGGACAGAGAGAGATAGGGACAACTTGGGACAGAGAGACATTGGGACAAGGAGAGACAGAGAGAGATAGAGACAACGAGAGACAGAGAGAGATAGGGACAACGAGAGACAGAGAGAGATAGGGACAAGGAGAGACAGAGAGAGATAGGGACAAGGAGAGACAGAGAGAGATAGAGACAACGAGAGACAGAGAGAGATAGGGACAAGGAGGGACAGAGAGAGTTAGGGACAACGAGAGACAGAGAGTGATAGTGACAACGAGAGACAGAGAGAGATAGGGACAACGAGGGACAGAGAGAGATAGAGACAAGGAGAGACAGAGAGAGATAGGGACAAGGAGAGACAGAGAGAGATAGAGACAACGAGGGACAGAGAGAGATAGGGACAACGAAGGACGGAGAGAGATAGGGACAAGGAGGGACAGAGAGAGATAGGGACAACGAGGGACAGAGAGAGATAGAGACAACGAGAGACAGAGAGAGATAGAGACAACGAGGGACAGAGAGAGATAGGGACAACGAGAGACAGAGAGAGATAGGGACAACGAGGGACAGAGAGAGATAGGGACAAGGAGAGACAGAGAGAGATAGGGACAAGGAGAGACAGAGAGAGATGGGGATAATGAGTGAGAAAGGAGGAAAATGCGCGAGAGAGGAGTCAATGAGAGAGAGTGAGAGAGAGTGAGAGATTGATAAAACAAGGAGTGATTGATCAAGGAGATAAAGAAAGAGAGAGAATGATCAGAGAGTGAGAAAGGGAGTGACTGATTGGAGAGAGACAGGATCAAAGAGAGATAGTGATTGATCAGAGAGTAATTCAGAAGGGAGAGTGTTGAATTTCCAATTTGCCAAGCTACAGCCCAGCAGCTGACCCTGCCCAGGTCGATGGCCACTCAAGGCCGGGTGGTGGGGTGGTACTTCCTCCCTCATGGGCCCACGCCCCAACCATTTGAGGCCTCCCCTGAACAGGTTCCCTCACCTTGGTATTTTCTCTCCCCACTGTGCCTGCCTCACCCTGTCTCCCCAACACCGGCCCATCCCTGCTCATGCAGACATGGCCATGACGGAAATACACACTTAGCTCAAAGTCTTGCGCTACGGCTCATCACCAACTTCTGGGTTTGCTGCACACCCAGCTGTGATGCCACCATGAGGAATCAGAATCCCTACAGTGTGGAAACAGGCCATTCAGCTCATTGAATGCACACCAACCTTCCAAAGAGCATCCCACCACATCCTCTACTCTATCCTTGTAGCCTTGCATTCCCCATGGCTAACCCACCTAGCCTGCTCATCCCTGGACACTACAGGCTATTTAGCATGGCCAATCCATCCTAACCTGCACATCTTTGGACTGTGGGAGGAAACCCACGCAGATACGGGGAGAATGTGCAAACTCCACACAGACAATTGCCTGAGGGTTGAATTGAACCCGGGTCCTTGGTGCTGGGAGGCAGCAGTGCTAACCTCTGAGCCACCGTGCCACCCATCTCTTGGGTATCAGGAATCTGTTTAACCAGAAGGCAGAGGTGGACGTGGAGATCATACCTCACCTCCCACCATTCCCTGCCCCTCTTGGTAAAATCCAGCTCAAACTAGGAATGGCCCTGGCCCTGCCCTGCATTGAGAATTCACATTTCCTCATTGTTTTGTTGCAGTGTTGTCTGTGTGCAGCTCTGGAATCCAAATTATTGGAGGGATGCGATAGCACTGGAGGGAGAGCAGAGGGGATTTACTGGGATATTGCCTGGGCTGGAGAGTTCTAGTTACAAAGAAAGACTGGGCAGAATGGGCTTGATTTCCTTAGAATGGAAAAAGTTGAGGGGGGATGTGATGGAAATGTACAATATGATGCGGGTCAAAGGTAGGGTCGATGGGGGGAAAATGTTTCATCTTGATGAAATGATCAGCTGGTATAGATTTAAGGGAAGTTCAATGAGGTTTATTTGGGACTTGTTTATTCATTTATGGGATGAGGGTGTCACTGGCCAGGCAGCATTTATTGCCCATCCCTAATTGCCCAGAGGGCAGTTCAGAGTCAACCACTTTGCTGCGGGTCTGGAGTCACATGTAGGTCAGACCAGGTAAGGATGGCAGTTTCCTTCCCTAAAGGACATCAGTGAACCAGATGGGTTTTTCCTGACAATCGACGATGGATTCATTGTCATCATTAGATTCCTAATTCCAGACATTTATTGAATTCAAATTCCACCATCTGTCGTGGCAGGATTTGAACCCAGAACATTATCTGGATCTCTGGATTAATAGTCCAGCGATAATCCCACCAGGCCATCAGCACCCCCCCACTACAGAAGGATATTTTCAGGCGGTGGGAATCTGGAACCCACTGCCTGTCAGGGTTGAAGAGGCAGAAAACCTCATAACATTGAAGAAGCATTTAGACGTGCCCTTGGGATGCCAAGGGACTGTCGGCCAGGTGCTAGGGAAATGGGGTTAGAGTGGATAGGTGGTTGTTCTTGACTGGCACAGATTGGATGGGCCGAAGAGCCGTTTCCTGTGCTGTAAATGACTCTACTCCATGGTTTGAGTTTTTTGCGAGCTTTCTTTCTTAGACTGTTTGAAATACCTATTTCTTTGCCTTTTCTTTGTCTCCGTCTATTCCCTGGGACTGGGATGAGACCATATCAAACTCACTGAAGCGGCCATTCCGAAAGCACTGAGCCCGAATAGGCTGGGGCTATTTTCCCTGGAGTGATGGAGGTGAGGGGGTGACCTTATAGAGATTTATAAAATCATGAAGGGCATGGATAGGGTGAGTAGCCAAGTTCTTCTTTCCCCCAGAATGGGGGAGTCCAAAACAAGAGGGACATATGTTTAAGGTGAGAGGGGAGAGTTCTCAGGCTCAGGTTTGACCTGTTTGTGTTACACAAGCTCTCTGAATCAATTGATTAAAAAATATCTGTCTTCGAACCAATTTATTAACTTCACCAGGCATACCAATTGGTCAATATACCACTAACATTGGGTTCCTACTTGTGTAAGACTATAGCTAGACCACTTGTAACCCCTCCCTGCAGAAGCACACAGGCAATTAGGCTTCATTGTACGTGTGGCACTGTGGTTGGCACTGCTGCTTCACAGCGCCAGGGACCCAGGTTCGATTCTACCCTCGGATGACTGTCTGTGCAGGGTAGGTGGATTGGCCGTGGTGTTTAGGGAGGTGTGGGTTATAGGGGATGGGTCTAGGTGGCATGTTCTGAGGTTTGGTGTGGGCTTGTTGGGCTGAAGGACCTGTTTTCACACTTTAGGGATTCTACATTCATCATTCCAGAAGTCATCACTAAACAGAAAAGTTTTAAGAAGCATGTGAACACTCCCAATGTACTTTTCGTCTTAGTTCCCAGGTGATAGAAAGCACACACCTAGATTCTGTACTTAACAAGAATTACTAACACACATGGATAAACACACATGCATGAGGATACACACACATGTACACCCCAAATGTTCAACCCTGTGTTAGCATTCCTAACTGTATAAAACTATGGCAACAGCCTAAAGGTTTAATCCTATATTGAGATTCTGAAATGGATAAAACTACATGCATTATCTTATATGTTTAATCCTGTATCAGTCTTCCCAATTATATAAAATGATATTAGGCATATAAAACTATATATGACTATGTAAAAAATAAAACTTAAACAAAACTGTATACAACTATTATTAATTCATTTGTGGGACTTGGGTGCCACTGACTGGGTCAGCGTTTCTTGCCTGTCCCTAGTTGCCCCCTTGAGAAGGTGGGGGTGGGCTGCCTTCTTGAACCGCTGCAGTCCATGTGCTGTGGGTTGACCCACAATGCCCTTAGGGAGGGAATTCCAGGATTTGGGCCCAGTGACAGTGAGGGAACAGCGATATATTTCCAAGCCAGGATAGTGAGTGGCTCGGAGGGGAACTTATAGGGGGTGGTGTTCCCATATATCTGCTGCCCCTGTCCTTCTAGATGGAAGTGGGTCATGGGTTTGGAAGGTCCTGCCTGAGGATCTTTGGTGAATTTCTGCAGGGCATCTTGTAGATGGTACACACTGCTGCTACTGAGCGTCGGTGGTGGCGGGAGTGAATGTTTGTGGATGTGGTGCCAATCGAGCGGGGGCTGCTTTGTCCTGGATGGTGTTGAGCTTCTTGGATGTTGTGGGGCTGCACCTGCCCAAGCAGGTGGGCATGGGTGAGGGGGTTTTAAAATGGAGACACATTCCAAATCCAGCTTGCAACTCAAATGGAAGTAAAAATTGACTTAAAATAGAAAGAATGGCAGTTTGCATCCACTGAATTCCAGAGCTGTGATTTATCGATGGTGGATGGGCTTTGGAGAATTTGAGAAACCCTCAATGCCCTTCAACAGGAAGAGAATGACCAGAGAGAGAGTGTGTGTGTGTGTGTGTGTGTGTGTGTGTGTGTGTGTGTGTGTGTGTCTGTGTGCGTGTGTCTGTGTGCGTGTGTCTGTGTGCGTGTGTCTGTGTGCGTGTGTCTGTGTGCGTGTGTCTGTGTGCGTGTGTCTGTGTGCGTGTGTCTGTGTGCGTGTGTCTGTGTGCGTGTGTCTGTGTGCGTGTGCGTGCGTCTTTGGAACTACGTGAGAAACCCACAGAAGAGAGCGATACAGTCTATTTAACAAATCTTCTTCGTATAGCACTCAGTATCTGGGGGTGGATTCCAGGAATTTGAAAGCTCTTTTGAAGGATTGAGGGCAGCTTGAACAAAGTGACTTTATTAAGCATTACACATTGTGTTCTTATGTTTGTGTGAGAATCCTAATGATTACAACTTCCCATCTGGGTGCCGTTCAATACAGAGCACCAACGTACAAAACAGCTGCAGCTCTGTCACTCCAGTTTGATGGCAATCTCCTGAATGAGACCCGAAGGAGAAAGTGGCAAGCTGAAGCAAGGAGAAATAAAAGTTATTGGGTTCTGAATCGCGGCTGGGGAAGGAAGGAAGGGGGAGGGGGGAAGGAGGGATTGGAGAAACCTCCCCAACCCAGTTTGAAGCAGGCGAGATTTGAGACTCCAGCTTGAGGGTGTGCTGCTCCATTTGTGTAGCCAAAACATTGCTGCCCAATCGCTTGTGATGCTGACAAAAACAGACTCACTCTCGAAATTGTCTGCCTCGCAAGTGTCAGGACGGAACGGCAAGAATGCCAAATTTCCAACCGGAGCAACTACTTCCACTGTACGAGAGGAGGGTGCTGATTGGTCAGCAACTCAACTCCGGTCACTTTTTTGCCCCTTCACTGCAGTGGTTGCATTCTCCAATCAGAGTCAACTTCCAGTCACTGAGCTCCCTCCTGCAGGAGAAGTTGTAAAATCAGGCATTCTTGTGATACGGTCCTGATGAGGGCGAGTTTAGAAAGTCTGGCACTTTTGCTCGGAATGCGTGTCGAGGCGTTTTATTTGAGAAGTTGGTGTGGTGCAATACTCTGGTTTGTACATTCAAGGCTCACCAGCACAGGGTTTAGGCTGATGCCCCACGCCTCTCAGGGTCCTGTCGGGGGCTTATCACTGGAACTGTCCCCTGTTACTGGCTTTCATGCTGTGATAGTGCTGGCAAGTGAAATTTCATCTGCCTCTCATTAGCATCCATTAGACCTGGGGATCCTGTTGCATGTTGCAAAGACAAAATTATCCAGCACTGACATCAATCTAAAGCTGAGATATTTCCATCTCCAAATGAAAAAGACTGCTGTGAATCACAGAGTCAGGAGTATGGGATTAAATATTACAACATAAATAGTTTATACTGCTTGGAATATCGATGTAGGATTATACCTTTGTACTGTTTTATATAGTTATATACTCAACTGGACTCACCACATAAACAAGAGCAGGACAAGGCTGGGAATCCCGCAGCGAGTGACTCAACTCCTGTCCCCAAAGCCTGTCCACTATCTACAAGGCACAAGTCAGGAGTGTGATGGAATACTCCACACTTGCTTGCATGAATGCAGCTCCAACAACAACTATTCCCAATTCCTTCACCTCCACCTCATCTGCTCCCAGGATGAGGCATTCCACTCCCGAACATCTCAGATGTCCTCATTTTTCAAGGACCGCAACATCCCCCCCCCGGCAGTGGTCGAGAATGCCCTCGATCCGTGTCTCCCGCATTTCCCGCAACTCATCCTTCACACCCCGTCCCCACAATAACAACCAAAACAGGACCCCCTCGTCCTCACGTACCGCCCCACCAACCTCCGGATCCAACGCATCATCCTCTGACAATTCTGCCATCTGCAATCCGACCCCACCACCAAAGACATTTTTCCCTCCCCACCCTTATCTGCTTTCCGGAGGAAGCACTCTCTCCGCGACTCCCTTGTCCGCTCCGCACTCCCCTCCAGCCCCACCACACTCGGCACTTTTCCCTGCAACCGCAGGAAGTGCTACACCTGCCCCCACACGTCCCCCCTCACCCCCATCCCAGGCCCCAAGATGACTTTCCACATCAAACAGATGTTCACCTGCACATCTGCCAATGTGGTATACTGCATCCACTGTTCCTGTTGTGGCCTGCTCTACACTGGGGAAACCAAGCGGAGGCTTGGGGACCGCTTTGCAGAACACCTCCGCTCGGTTCACAATAAACAACTACACCTCCCAGTCGCGAACCATTTCAACTCCCCCTCCCATTCTTTAGATGACATGTCCATCATGGGCCTCCTGCAGTGCCACAATGATGCCACCCGAAGGTTGCAGGAACAGCAACTCATATTCCGCTTGGGAACCCTGCAGCCCAATGGTATCAATGTGGACTTCACAGGATTCAACATCTCCCCTCCCCCACTGCATCCCAAAACCAGCCCAATTCGTCCCTGCCTCCCTAACATGTCCTTCCTCTCACCTATCCCCTCCTCCCACCTCAAGGCCCACCCCTGTTACCCATTCAAATCACACTTTGAGATTTTAGTTTGTAGTTACAATGGTTGGATACAATGGCTCTGAGTGTGTCTATCCCCGTGATCTTTCTTCAATGTAAGGAAGATTTCTTGCCCCACTAACTATACAGAGAGTCGCAGCTCCCCACCACCCTCAGGATGTAAGTGTCTCTGCCCAGTTTCTCTCTTTTCCTTTCACCGATTACACTCAATCTTTGGCATCCAACTCTTCCTTACAGTCAGGGTCCTCCCTACGCAGCTCCCCCTCAGCCCCTGGTGGTTTTGTGTAGGAACGGTCGAGCTGAATGGCCTTCTCTTATCCCACTGTGCTGAGAGGCTGGGAATATTCGGGCTCAGAGATGAATACCCTCTGCTAGTGTTCGTGTTTCTTTTCAATTGTGACCAGTTTCACGGTTTGCACTTGATCAGGCTCAAGGCAATGGGTCACAGTGAGATGATTGAAGCTTCAGAGAGTGAAGAAGTAAATCCTCCAACAATTACTCATGCAGTTATACAGCATAGAAACAGTCCCTGCAGCCCACCATGTCTGTGCTGACCAACAAACACCAAACTACACAAATTCCACTGACCTACATTTGGTGCATATCTTGCCACGCCCTGGTATTTTAAGTGCTCATCCAGATATTTCTAAAATGTTACAAAAGCACCTGCCTCCACCACCCTCTTGGGCAGCACCTTCCATATTCCTATCATCCTATGAAAAATATTTTTCTCCACTAAACCACTTACTCCACACCTTAAACTTAGGCTGTTTGTCTTAGGCACGTATAACACGGGGGTAAAGATTCTCACAACCTACATCGTCTATGCCTGTCATAATTTCCTGCACCTCAGTCAGATCCACACCACACCCCCCAGCCTCCCCTGCTCCGAGGAAAGCAATCCCAGCCTATCCAGCATCTCCTCATAACGGAGACTTTTCATCTCGTGCAGAATGCCCTCTGCACCCACAAGCATATCCTCATTAGTCAGAGTACTGATTCAAACCAGACAACGGGGGAGTCACAGGATAGAAGGTATCAAAAATGGCACACTTTAAATGAAGCAATTTTGCTTTTGTCTCAAACACTACCTAGTTTTTGTCTGTAGAGTCCAATGAAACAGCAGATTTAAAGCTAAAGTTTCTCTGGCCTGCTCTTTCATTAAAGAGAGACACTATTGGTGATGGTTTAACTGGAGGGCCAACACACCACAGGCAAGGGGCAGAAGTCAAGAAAGAGAGTCCTTAATAGTAAACTCAGCTGGTATGGAGTTCAAACCCATCCTGCTGGTATCAGAGCCAGCTTGGCAACCAATGAACTAAACAAGCCACTAGTTGAAGATTGTGCCAAATGAGATCATGTTAAATGACATAGCAAACAGTCTACAGAGTCTACCTAAACAGCACATGACAGCAAAGCATCCCCTTAAATTGTGTACACCTGCAGAATCTGTTTAAACTGTACACTGCACCAAAGAGTCTACTGAATCAGAGGAGCAGGAAAGCTGACGTTTCGGGCTAGGACCCTTCTTCGGACCCTTCTTCTGATGAAGGGTCCTGACCCGAAACGTCAGCTCTCCTGCTCCTCTGATGCTGCCTGGCCTGCTGTGTTCCTCCAGCTCCAGCATCTGTATTTCTTGCTACCTCCGACACTGTCTACAGTGCCTGCTTAAACAGCAAACTACAGCAAAACATCTCCAGAGTTTGTTTAAACAGCACACTATAGCTAACAGTCTGCAGAGTCTGTTTGAACTGTACGCTGTAGCAAACTGTCTACAGTGTGAAGGGTCTAGGCCCAAAACGTTAGCCTTTGTGGTCCTAGTCTGCCGCTTGGCCTGCTGTGTTCATCCAGTTCTATACCTTGTTATCCCAGATTCTCCAACATCTGCAGTTCCTACTATCTCTGAGCAAACAGTCTACAGAGTCAGTTTAAGCTGTCTACAGTGTCTGTATGAGCTGTGGACTGTAGCAAACAGTTTACACAGCCTGCTTGAACTGTACACTACAGCAGTCTACAGAGTCTGTTTAAACAGCACTCTGCAGTAAACAGTTCATGATGTCTGTTTAAACTGTATATTACTGCAAATAGTCTGCAGAGTCCGTTTAAACAGGACCTGACAGAAAGTAGTCTGGAGAATCTATAGAAACAGTATTGTAGTGAACAGACTACAGGCTCTACTTTTTAAAAGTAAGTGATTTAGTAGCTACAGCTAAGTTACTCACAAACAAACTACAGTCACAGTACTCCCAGGTTGCAGTGTTGGCTTCCATTTCCTAATTGACTGGAGAGAATTAGTCAGTCTCCATGGATATGGCCCAAGCCCTGTACCCAGGTCTTATAGATTAAAAAGGCCACCAGGTTCTAAGAGAAAGGGCTCATCAAAATAGATGATTGGAAAGTCACCTAAAAAAAAAAGCCTTTCACTTGAGCATGACATCACTTTGGAGATTTGTTTTCGCCCAAAATCTGCATTATTCGTAACATTTGTCAAAACATTTCAGCTTGATTATTATGGGATTTGCAAATAAATTATACAGCAAGTTCCACTCAATACAGATTATTTCCAACATGTACTCCACATCGGGAAAAAGAACACACACATTTTTACTTTAAGAAAGAATAAATCCACCCCGTGTGTAAAAACATTTCTCACCTCCCCCCCAGTCTCTATACCAATTACTTAAATCTGTGCTTCCTGATTATTGACCTCCCTACAAATAGAATTAGATCTGTCCTGTCCTTTGGAAAGCTTTCTTGATTTCAGGAAATGCCCTGATCATTTATGTTTTGTTTTAGATAGCCTCAGAATGCCACGTAAACACTGATTAAAAAGGCCATGTGCAGTCAGTAGCGCTGTACGGGAAGGCATTGTTTCATTCATAGAGCGATCTCACAAATGACAATAAAACAATGATCAGTGAGATTGCTGTCAAATACAGGGAGGCTAGAGAAACTCCACTGCTCTTCAATTATCTCAGGTTTATTTCACCTCTATTTCATAAATTCGCAAGTTAAAGAAATCTACTGTAACATACACTGTTACACATCATGTCTTCCTTCAATTTCTTTCCTTTGATTTCCTCAGACAGCATCTTCCAAAACCACAACCCACTTCCATTCAGAAGGACAAGGGCAGCAGATACATGGGAAAACCACATGCTTCAAGTTCCCCTACCACCCAGTGTAAAGCTGCCCCTGCATGATTGGCACCGCACTCACTCCCTCCCCCACCGACGCTCAGTAGCAGCAGTGTGTACCATCTACAAGATGCCCTGCAGAAATTCACCAAAGATCCTCAGACAGCACCTTCCAAACCCACGACCCACTTCCATCCAGAAGGACAGCGGCAGCAGATTCACGGGGACACCACCCCCTGCACGTTCCCTTCCGAGCCACTCACCATCCCGACTCGGAGATATATCGCCGTCCCTTCAGTGTCGCTGAGTCAGAGTCCTGGAATTCGCCCCCCGTGCCATCGTGGGTCACCCCACAGCAGGAGGACAGCAGCGGTTCAAGGCGGCAGCTCACCCCTGCATTTGCAGAAGTGATTACATTTGCTGCCGAGAGTGAGTTTAAAGTTTTATTTGTTGTAGTTGGTTGGCTTGCCGAGCTGGCTTCTTGTTCCATGGACGTTTCCTTACCCTGCTGGGTAACATCATCAAGGAAGCACTGTTGTGTTCTCCCGCCTGGTATTTAAACTCTGGGGTCCATTGGAATTGGTTACCTCGTTTCGGCTTTCCTTTGCAATGGTGCGTATATAGTCCACCAAGAAGGCCATCAATAAACACATAGAACTAGACCCTATATATACAACACTGCGAAGAAAAACCAGAAATGAGGTAATCCAGCTCAACGGACCCTAGAGTTTAAATAACAGGCAGGAAAACAGACTGATGCTTCATCGGAGGCTACAATGATGATGTTAACGTCTGCGAACTAATGAACCAGCTCCATAAGTGAACTGACCACAGCATCCATCACCCAAGCTACAAATCTACCTAAGAACCTTAGAATTTTAGATAATGAGAACTGCAGATGCTGGAGAATCCGAGACAGCAAAGTGTGGAGCTGGATGAACACAGCAGGCCCAGCAGCATCTCTGGAGCACAAAAGCTGACGTTTTGGGCCTAGGCACTTTGACCCTCTGCCCCTCCCCCTTTTCTGATGAACGGCCTAGGCCCGAAAACGTCAGCTTTTGTGCTTCCAAGATGCTGCTTGGCCTGCTGCGTTCATCCAGCTCCACACTTTGTTACCTTAGAATTTAATTTGTGTTTCACTGGCTGCAGAGCCAATACTGAAGTTCTCCAATTTGTCCTCATCAGCACTGAATCACAAGAATACCAAATCTCACTGGGAACAACAATTTGTCCCGCCTGAGAAAAGGGCACTGATTGGTTGGTAAGTGCGCTGCAATAGACAGCGGCGTTGCCATGGGCAATGTACTGGAGGATCAGCTGACCTAAATTCACACCAGGACAACCAACTCTGATTGGTCCATCCATTGTCATGAGGAATGCACTCGGAAGGAAATGGATTCCATAGAGATCACAGCTTAATGGGTTAATGGTAGCACCGGACTAGTAAACCCGAGGGTAATGTTCTGGGGATATGGGTTCAAACCTCACCACAGCAGTGAATAGAATTTACATACCATAAACACAATGTGTAGCTAAGGCACCAATCATTACAGTTCTTGTAAGAACCCATCTGGTTCACTAATGCCCCAATAGGGAGGGAAATCTGCCATCCTTACCTGGTCTGGTCTACTTGTGACTCCAGACCCACAGCAATGGGGTTGACTCTTAACTGCCCTCTGAAATGGCTAAATGAACCCCTTTGTTCAAGGGCAATTGGGGAATAGATAACAAATGCCAGTAATGCTCATCTCACAAAGGCATTCCTTTTAGAAAAAGTGAGGATGACTAATGCCGAAGCCACACATCAGGAGATATCTCCCAGGGTTGGATGTTAATTCAAAGGCCCATTCCCCCAGACAAAAGGGCTAGAAGCAGGACAGATCTCCCCGAGATGGGTGGCACGGTGGCTCAGTGGTTAGCACTGCAGCCTCACAGCACTGGGGAACTGGGTTTGATTCCAGCCTCAGGTGACCATCTGTGTGGAGTTTGCACATTCTCCCCCCTGTCTGCGTGGGTTTCCTCCAGGTGCTCCGGTTTCCTCCCACAGTCCAACTATGTGCAGACTGGGTGAATCGGCCACTCTAAATTGCCCATAAGATGCAGTTTAGGTGGGTTATCCATGGGGAGCATGGGGTTCTCAGGACAGGATAAGAGGTATGGGTCTGGGTGGGATGCTCTTCAGAGGGTTGGTGTGGACTCTAGAGGGCCGAATAGCCTGCTTCTGCACTGTCGGGTTTACGTGATTTAGCCATGGACAAACATCACTAAAACAGATCCGTTATCAGAGCTATCCAAGGAGTTTGTTGTGTATCAATTAACTACACCTCAGTGCATCAGAAATAATTGATTGGTTTTGAGGTCCTGAGGGCACCAAGTGCTGGTTCTGTTTCCTGGTTTCAGAATTTCTAGCTTCAGAGGCAAGAACACAGTGATACCTGGGAAGATTTGTGGTGTTGAGGTGGGGTGTTAGTCCAGTTGGAGAAACCATGTATCTCCACTCCCTAATGCTCTGACATTCATTTCGATAGTGCCTACCCATCCCAGTGTCAGTCTACACCCGCAAGTAACATCAGAGGAGCTGCCAACCCTCTACTTGGGGTGCCAGTCATCTCCACAAGATAAGCAGACAGCAGAATCAATGTGTCAATGCCCCATCTGACCACCAACCCCCAGCAACACTTCCACTCCACCTTCCAGCAAACACCAACTGTGGCAAAGAGTGTGCCACCCACCGTCAGATTGTTCATTTACTTCTTCACCCGCAGCTCCAGAAGAGGAGGGACAGACAGAGTGAGTGTGTGTGTGTGTGTGTGTGTGTGTGTGTGTGTGTGAGAGTGTGCGTGTATGAGAGCGTGTGCGAGAGTGCGTGCGAGAGTGCGTGTGTGTGCCTGAATGTGTGAGTGTGTGAGAGTGAGTGAGTGAGTGTGAGATTGTGTGTGTGTGTGTGTGTGATTGTGTGTGAGAGAGAGAGAGAGAGAGAGAGTGTGTGTGCGTGTGCGCGAGAGAGAGAGTGTGTGTGCGTGTGCGCGAGAGAGAGAGCGTGTGCACGAGAGAGAGAGTGTGTGCGCGTGTGCGCGAGAGAGAGAGAGAGTGTGTGTGCGTGCGCGAGAGAGAGAAAGCACGTGTGCGTGTGCGAGTGTGTTTGTGGCCCAGTGCCCCACCAAAGCCAGCACCCTAAGACCTGCCTGGAAATCTCCATTTGCTTGCCATCTGTCAGCACAACACTTCTGTCAGCGATATGAGTTAGATTCTCCATTATATTTGCACCGAGAGATAGGTATTTGACATTAATCAATGCTCCACATTGATGCAACATTTCAAACTCTTAAAAACAATGGAACAGAACTGAAACCGTGCATCTACCACCTTTGCTGGTACAGGCATTTTGTTTTCGCGAAGAAGCCACAAAAATCATCACAGGAAACAATGCAAAATCCTTGGGTTGTCGAATGCAATCGGGGCATCGGGAACAGACCGGATTGGGGTGGTCCTGTACACCCGAGAGGCTCAAAAGAGTCAAATTGGATGGAGAAATGCTTCCCTACCTGATCGGAGAGGCTGGTACAAGAGCCGGTGAAATCCTCTAGGTCAGACTTCGAGCCTCCGTCACGGTCCTCTATCACCAGGTCAATGGGCATCTTGCCCTTTAAGCAGCTGATGTAGCGGTGGCAGAAGTTATCACATAACTCGTGGACCTGCGGAAAATCCCGGATAGAAACGGGCAAAGGTTGAGCCAAGTGAAGTTTCGAGGGGGGTAGGACAATATGTATACAGTAACATGGTCAGGAAACACAGTCACTCCACACAGCCATGCTGACACGAGAGGCAATCCAGCAATCCCATGGCTTAATGAAGGGCACGATACAATTTCCTTGAGTTCATATCTAGAGTTTACCATGATTAATGGTAAAGCCCTGGGGCATGTTCTTAAACAGATAGACTGAGAAGTACAGGTGCATAGAGAATGGCATCACAGGTAGATAGGGCAGTGAAGAAGAGGGTTGAGAATAAGATAACACAGTGTGGAGCTGGATGAACACAGCAGGCCAGGCATCATCAGACGAGCAGGACAGCTGACATTTCGGGTCTGGATCCTACAGGAGTTGGATGTCATTTTGTGGCTGTACAGGTCATTGGTAAGGCATTTTTTTTCTGTACTCATTCACAAAATGACGGCGTCACTGGCCAGGCCCAGCATTTACTGCCCATCCCTCAGTGCCCAGGGGACAGTTAAGACTCAACCACATTGCTGTGGGTCCAGAGTCACGTGTAGGTCAGACCAGTTAAGGATACCAGTTTAACACTAACAAAGTATGAAGAAGGGTCCTGACCCAAAACGTCAGCTTTCCTGCTCCTCTGGTGCTGCCCGGCCTGCTGTGCTCCTCCAGCTCCACACTGTGTTATCTCTGACTCCAGCATCGGCAGTCCCTACTATCTCAAGGATGCCAGTTTCCAGCCCTAAAGGACATTAATGAATGGGCTTTTCTGACAATCGGTAATGGTTTTACAGTCATCATGAGGCTCTTAACTCCAAGTTCTTGTTGAACACAAATGCCACATCTGCTGTGGTGGGATTCGAACCCAGGTCCCCAGAATGTTGCCTGGGCCTCTGGGTTACCAGTGCAGCAGCAAAACTCCTACTGCGCATCATGTAGAGTCCTCACCTCCCCACTGTAGAAAGAATGTTATTAAACTGGAAAAGGTGCAAAAAAATTTACAAAGATGCCACTGAGGCCGAAACGCTTGGGTTACAGTGAAAGGCTGGATAGCCTGGGACTTTATTTCCCTGGAGCACAGTAGCTAAGGGGTGACCTTATTGAGGTTTATAAAACAGCGAGGGGGCTGGATAGGGTGAAGGTCACTTCCCTGAGGTGGGCGAGTCCAAAACTAGAGGGGCATAGGTTTAAGGTGAGAGGGGAAAGATTTAAAAGGGGCCTGAGGGGCAACTTTTTCACACAGAGGGTTGTGCGTGTGTGGAATGAGCTGCCAGAGGAAGTGGGGGAGGCTGGTACAACATTTAAAAGGCATCTGGATGGATGTGTGAATAGGAAGGGTTTCGAGTGATGTGGGCCAAACACAGGCAAATGGGACGAGTTCGGTTTAGGATATCTGGTTGGCATGGATGAGTTTGGCTGAAGGGCCTGTTTCTGGGCTGTATGACTCTGTGACTCACAGGCCAAAACACTCACACATTCCTCTTAAACAACTGGGACCAGGAATTGTAAAGATGGAGACATCATTGGAGAAATGGACCCAGCTTTCACTCCCAGACCAGGAAAGAGGGGTTTTGATACAGATTAAGAGAGGGATTTGCTGGTTTGTCTTCAGCCTTGCATATTTCCACTCTGTTTGTATTGCCACGAGGACAGTTCAATCCCAGTGGTCACAGGGATTGACAGTGCCCGATGGCATCTTTCACAGCAGGTTAGGGTCAGGTGAAACATAGACAGATAGGAATTCAAAGCATATGGGCCAATCCTCTATCTCCATGCAAACTTCACACTTTCCCCCTATATGCCCAGATGCCTATAATTGCAAATCATTTATCCTGAATATTTTCAGTGACTACAGGGGGAAGATTGGATGCAGCACTTTCCAAAGATTGGCAGGTTAGGTGGATTGGCCGTGCTAAATTGCCCGTAGTGTTCAAAGATGTGTAGATTAGGTGTGTTAGCCATGGGGAATGCAGAGGTACTGGGAAAGGGTGGGGAGATGGGTTTGGATGGGCTGCTCTTCAGAGGGTCGGTGTGGACTTGCTGGGCCGAAGGGCCTGTTTCCGCACTGTAGGGATTCCATGATGAACAGAACAACCTGCCACATGTGGATTAGTGGGTAAAAGAGTGGGGGGGGGGGGGGGGTGAAGTGGGGAAGCTGGCTGCTGGTTAATCAACAGGTTGGGGGCAACTGGGTGGAGTGGGGTAGGCGTAAGGGGAGCAGAGTGAGGTTCGTCAAGACTGGGTTGTGGGTTAGTCGGGTCAGTGGGGGAAATGTCCAGGTAGTATCCAAAATGGTGCAGACCTGGACAATTTGGCTACATGCCTCTGGGACCCAGGTAGCTGACCCTTTGGACCAAATGCCAAGGCACCAGAGAGGGGTTTGCAAAGGATTCACATGAGAAAGGATCTGATGGAGGGTCTAGACCCGAAACATCAGCCTTCCAGCTCCTCTGATGCTGCTTGGCCTGCTGTGTTCATCCAGCTCTAGACCTTGTTCTCACATGAGAAAGGCTCCACTTGTAGAGTCAAACCCTTCAGCCCTTCCAATGGCAAAGCAGGGAGTTTGGGGAATGCCCCCAAACCCCTCCCACCTCAAGCCTAATGTTACTTCAAGCTGGATGTGGGGGATGGTCTTCACAAGAATGGGATCAGATGGTAACTCTGAAGAGGTAGCACCATCAGGACATACTTACCCCCTTCACCCTCTCGCCCAACAATGTGGGGTCTTTCCTGTCCGGATAAGGCATCAACTTAATGTCTCATCTGAGAGGAGACATCACAGGATATAAACCAGCAGAGCTATGGGGTAAGAATGGGGTAGGGTTGGCAGTGGCTGGTTTGGTCTACAGGGAGATGGTATGGGCTTACTGGGCTGAATGGCCTGCATCTATGTGGTTGGTAATGTGACACTCCATTTGTAATGTCTTGGAATCTCAGTGCAGAGACTCTGTGCTCAAATCTCAAGGGTGGGACTTGTATTCAACACTCTCTGATTGACAAGAGGGCAATGATCCATTCCATGGATCTCCTTCTAAATGAACCACATGGCTAAACTACTCCATTTTTGCCAAAGGGTTACAGCAAGATACAACATTTTCTGTTTTACACGAAGTGCTATGTGGAAGATCCATCTCAGCTTCCTCCAGTGGTCCCCAGCATCACAGATACCAGCCTTCAGCCGATTCGATTCACTCCACGTGATGTCAAGAAATGGTTGGAGACATTGGATACTGCAAAGGCTACGGGCCCTGACAACATTCTGGCAATAGGACTGAAGACTTGTGCTCCACAAGCTGCCATTCCCTTAGCCAAGCTGTTCCAGTACAGTATACACACTGGTATCTACCCGACAATGTGGAAAATTGCCCAAGTATGCCATATACACAAGAAACAGGACAAATCCAACACGGCTAATTACTGGCCCATCAGTCTCCTCTCGATCATCAGTAAAGTGATGGAAGGTGTCTGGAACAGTGCTATCAAGCAGCACCTGCTCAGCAATAACCTGCTCAGTGACGCCCAGTTTGGGTTCTGCCAGGGCCACTCAGCTCCTGGCCTCATTACAGCCTTGGTTCAAACATGGGCAAAAGAGCTGAATTCCAGAGGTGAGGTGAGAGTGACAGCCCTTGATATCAAGGATGCATTCGACCAAGTGTGGCATCAAGGAGCCCCGGCAAAACTGGAATCAACGGGCATGAGGGAGCAAACTCTCCAGTGCTTGGAGTGATCCCTGACACGTAGGAAGATGGTTGTGGTTGTGGGAGGTCAATCATCTCAGCTCCAGGACATCTCTGCAGGAGTTCCTCAGGGTAGTGTCCTCGGCCCAACCATCTTCAGCTGCTTCATCAATGGCCTTCCCTTCATTGTAAGCTCAGAAGTCAGCATTTTCGCCGATGACTGCACAATGTTCAGCACCATTCATGACTCCTCAGGTACTGAAGCTGTCCCTGCTCACATGCAACAAGGTCTGGAGTTGGGCTGACAAGTAGCAAATAACATTTGTGCCACCATCTCCAACAAGAGAGAACCTAACCATCACCCCTTGGCAACCATCATTAACCCCCCAACTATTAACATCCTGAGGGTTACCGTTGACCAGAAAATGAACTGAACTGGGCAAACCATATAAACACTGCGGCTGCAAGAGCAGGTCAGAGGCTCGGAATCCTGCAGCAAGTAACTTACCTCCTGACTCCCCAAATCCTGTCCATCGTCTACAACACACAAGTCAGGAGTGTGATGGAACACTCCCCACTTGCCCTGGATGGGGGCAGCCCAAACAACACTCAAGAAACTTGACACCATCCAGGACAAAGCAGCCCCCGTTTGATTGGCACCACATCCACAAACATTCACTCCCTCCCCCACCGACACTCAGTAGCAGCAGTGTGTACCATCTACAAGATGCCCTGCAGAAATTCACCAAAGATCCTCAGGCAGCACCTTCCAAAC
The DNA here is from genome assembly GCF_030684315.1 of Stegostoma tigrinum. Lineage (NCBI taxonomy): Eukaryota > Metazoa > Chordata > Chondrichthyes > Orectolobiformes > Stegostomatidae > Stegostoma > Stegostoma tigrinum. The sequence continues at coordinate 6,238,423 of NC_081392.1, forward strand.
CCACGGCCACTTCCAACTGGAAGGACAAGGGCAGCAGATACATGGGAACACCAGCCTCCTGCAAGGTCCCCTCCGAGCCTCTCACCATCCCGACTTGGAAATATATCACCGTTCCTCCACTGTCGCCGGGTCAGAATCCTGGAATTCCCTCCCTAAGGGCATTGTGGGTGTTCTCACATCAAATGCAGCAGTTCAAGAAGGCAACAACTCACTGGCACCTTCAGAGGGTGATTAGGGATGAGTAATAAATGAGTGCCAATGATGCCCACATCCAATGAATGGATGGAAAAAGCTGGCAGCCCAGCGCCACACTGGTATTGCCACATGAGATGGGCCAATGTAAACGTTAGCCAATTATCTAGGCTTAAATACTTCAGCGCAGCACAGAGAGAGTACCATATTGCCCAAGGAACCAAGTTTAGTAAGAGTTAAACTGAGACTATTGCCTATCTGTAGAATACGAGCAATGAATGTGAATTGTAATTCATATTAAAACTGAAGTAGGAGAGCTCCAAGAGAATCAAAAGTGATAGTAAGAATGCGATTAAACTGTTCAGAGGTTTACTTGTAAAGAAACGTATGTTATATACTATTATTAATGCATATATTACACTTGGGAACACTTAAGCATTGCTGTGAGAAAAGACATGCCATCGCAATTTTTTTATCTTGTACTCATCAGGACAGAATCGCATGAATACCAAATCTCCAAAAGAACAACATCGGCAGGTGCTCATTGGTTAGCAAGTGGATCCTGATTCATAACAGTGTAGCCACAGAGAATACATCTGGGAAAGAGTTTCTTTTGTTTTAAATCAAACCAGGCATGTCAACACTGATTGGTCAAGGCACTGCTGTGATGTGTGTACCGGAGAATGCACTTTAAGCTTTCACTTAGTTGAAAAAGGCACAAGGTATGGACATTGTCTTCCCTTGTTTATAGGACCAGCTCTTCCATCTGAATGTATGATAACATCTATAAACCATTATCTGAGGACAAGGTTTCAATTCCTATCCTTGTTGCCTTTTGTGTTAAATCATCAGCTGTTTAAACGTTCTATCTTCCCTTTGTGACAATACTATGGCTTTAAGAGGTGCATTTTGTTGTTTTTTTGTCGAAGAGAGGTTTTAAGGCAGATATCACGAGCTGTCTACCAGAGCTACTAGAGTAAACATCTTGTGAAGTCCTGAGTTTTTCTTTTAATGTTCGAACAATAAAAGCAGCCTGGCTGGGTGGGGTCAGGCTCCCACAGAACCAGCATTTTTAGTTTTAGCTTTCAGCAGTTGCTTTTAGGATCTTGAAGAAGTGGAAGCAATTTATTTGTCTCTGTCTCTCAGTTACAGCCAAAAACTGGGGGTTCTCATCTTGCTCTGCCAGTTGCATGTGAGACAAGCTGCTTTCTGAATTTGCCTTTTGCCAAGGGGCTGTTAATGGCATGTAGCGATATTGGAACAGTTAATTAGTGATAGTTACTGTATTGATTATTCTGTTAAGTTTTCCAATAGAGTTAAGTTATTCCAATGTGTGGAGCTGGATGAACACAGCAGGCCAAGCAGCATCTCAGGAGCACAAAAGCTGACGTTTCAGGCCTGCTTGGCCTGCTGTGCTCACCCAGCTCCACACTTTGTTATCTTGGATTCTCCAGCATCTGCAGTTCCCATTATTACTAAGTTATTCCAATACCTTCTTTCTTTTGTTGTATTTTAATTATATTGTTTGAATAAAGTGTGCTTTGCTTTAAATTTGGTAGTTTGACTAATTGAATTGCATCTGGAATGCTACACCTTATGTATACCTTTAAAATTAGAAACAATTAGGGTCTAAACTATGCTCTAAACAGTTTGAAGGGTTTTGGTCTGGTTCTTAACTCTTATTGCTTTCTCTAATGATATTCACTGTACCCTGGGACGGCACGGTGACTCAATGGTTAGCACTGCTGCCTCACAGCGCAAGGGACCCAAATTTGATTCCACCGTTGGGTGAGTGTCTGTGTGGAGTTTGCACATTCTTCCCGCGTGCCTGTGTGGGTTTCCTCCGGGTGCTCCTGTTTCCTCCCACAGCCCAAAGATGCGCAGGTTAGCGTGGATTGGCCATGGGAAATTGCCCCACAGTGTGCAGGATGGGTGGGTTAGCCATGGGATAGGACAGGGAGTGGGTCTGGATGGAATGCTATTTGCAGGGTAGATATGGCCTGCTTCTACACTGGGGATTCTATGATCTTAACCCTTCATCTGTAACATCTACACTTATCCCATGACGCAGCCTGACTCTAACTCAACTAAAGCTAGTTGCTGTCTATTCCGCCCTTATTTGCTTCCTTTCAAAATGCAGCCATCAAATTGGAATGAGGAAAGAAGCCTTTGGGATTTCTCTTTATCTGAAAGAGGTTATAAACTAGAATCTCTGGCTAACATGTGCAAGTCATTAAGATTTACATTCTCGCCTGGTCCACAAAACACAAGTGAGATCATTCATTTTTGCTGTGGCTCATGTGCCTGAAAATTTGAATAATTCTTTCAGAAAAGTGTAATCTATTTCAATCCACCTTTTTCAGACTATTTAACACATCAGCCAGAGCTCTGTTATATAACTCTTGCCTCCAGCATCATTGAATCACAGACAGTCATTGAGTCACACAGCACAGAAACAGACCCTTCAGTCGATCCAGTCCGTGCTGGATCCCAAACGAAACTAGTCCCACCTGCCTGTGCTTGGCCCATATCCCTTCATACCTTTCCTATTCATGAACTTACCCAAATGTCTTTTAAATATTGTAACTGTACCCACATCCATCACTTCTTCTGGTAGTTCATTCCACACACAAACAGCTCTCAGTGTCAAAAAATTGCCCCTCATGTCTTTTCAAAATCTTTCTCCTCTGACCTTAAAAATATGCCCTTAGTCTTAGAATTCCCCCACCCTGGGGAAAAGACACCTTTGCTATTCACCTTATCTATACCCCTTATGGTTTTATAACCCCTTTAATGAAGCAATTTAAATGTGGCTTGCTAATGCTCATTAGAAACTATAATTATTCACAGAGAGGGAGCTATATTTTGCACGTAAAAGGAAGACGTCCTGGCTTTATACGTTTTCTTAATTTTAGCAAAAATGTATGACAATGACTCCCCCCGTGCATTCTCCATCACAACAACTCAACCAATCACAGTCAACTTGACAACCAATCAGCACTCTTTACCCAAGCACTATAAATTGTTCTGAAGGGGAAAGATGTGAAATGTGGAAGGGTGCAGAAAAGATTTACAAGGATGTTGCCATATTAATCTTACCTCAGTAAAGATTCTAAAAATGAGAATCCTATGGAAAATATTACCCCCAACGCCCACCAAAGACACCCACTCCCCCCACCCTGCCTAACTGACCGCGTGCTGAAGAAAACCCAGGTAGTTAAATGCACCCCACACTCAGCTCATGGCATCACAGCTCTTAACAGAAATACTAGGCAAGGCCCAGGCTTTCAGCCTATAAGTGAAAAGGTTACGAAAGCACTAAGGAACACAAGAGACAATGAAACGGATGGGTAGAAATGGAGGAGGAAAAGGTCTATCTTATAAAAATTATTATAATTTTTATTAAAACTCGACATTGGGCATTAGCAATTTTGAGTTACAAAGGGAATGTCTGGAGCTGGGAAGCCTTTGCATTTTAAGAGAGGCCTTTGTGGTCCATTATGATTGAACATTCCAATCAAAGCAGTTGGCACACAAAGTGTGTCAACAGGGCGTTGAGGGGCACAGGAGGGGCATGGACTTTCAGCCCATCGTTAGGCCCTAAACTCCTAATTTTGAGCCAAGGTAGCTACAGTTATTCCTTCTGCCTCTGGAGTCAAGACAGACCAGTCTCCTGCTCCAAACTGTTTGAAAAATGGCGTATTGGCATCAGTGAGGCTCAGCTGTGGAGAGGGTCAAGCCGATTGACGATTTTCACACATGCCGAATAGATCGCCAACACTTGTTTTCTCCTTAACGAAAAGCTCTCAGTCTCAGGGTTAATGTTGACAATTGATCTAACCTTTCGTGGAAGACAGTTTTGAGTCACCTGTCATCCTTTAGGGGCTACACGGTGGCTCAGTGGTGAGCATTGGTGCCTCACAGTGCCAGGAGCCTGAGGTTGATCCATCCTTGGATGGCAGTCTGTGTGGAGTTTGCACATTCGCCCCCGTGTTGGTATGGGTTTCCTCCCACAGTCCAAAGATGCACAGGTTAGGGTGGATTAGCCACGCTAAATTGTCCATAGTGTCTTGGGTGTGCAGGCTAGGGGGACGAGCCATGGGAAATACAGGGATGGGGTGGTATGTTCTGCAGATGGTCAGTACAGACTTGATTGGCCAAATGGCCTCCACCTGCACTGTAGGGATTCTATTCAAGTGTTTTTCTTTTCAATTCTTTCATGGGAAGTTGGCATCGCTGGCTGAACCAGCATTAGTTATCCTAAGTGCGCTCAACCACCGCTATAGTTTATTTGGGCTTAAGTAAATCCACAATGCCCTTAGGGAGGGAATTCCAGGATTCTGACTCAGTGACAGTGAAGGAACAGCGATACATTTCCAAATCAGGATGGTGAGTGGCTCGGGGGGGAGCTTGCAGGGGGGTGGTGTTCCCGTGTATCTGCTGCCCCTGTCCTTCTAGATGGAAGTGGCCGTGGGTTTGGAAGGTGCTGCCTGAGGATCTTTGGTGAATTCCCGCACTGCGTCATCTAGATGGTACACACTGAGCATTGGTGGTGGAGGGAATGGGTGTTTAAAGTGGAGGATGAGATGCCAGAGCCGAGAGGCTTAGCTCTAAGGTTTAACCTGTTAAACATGACTCAAAAACCCCAGGGGGTCCAAGGCTTCAGGTGCAGCGAACATTTTTAAAAACCTATCTCACATAAATTTGGCTGCTCACTCACATGGATTCTCTTTTAACCTGAAGAGTACTTGTTTAATATTTTGGATATTGTCATTGTATTTACCGTAAAAGAATGTGAAACAATGCTAAGGTTGGGACAAATACAACGCTTGCTGTCTGTCTCTCTCAAAGCTGAGAAAAACTGTGCAATGATGCACCAGTTGCAGTAGGGGGCACCCTTCTGTGATTACTGGCACTTTCTCTCTGATTATGCACTTGTGAAGGGCACTGCCAACGCTTTGCATTCATATAGCACCTCTCACATTGTACAGCATTGTTGTTGAGACTGGGGACAATGGCTCTGGTACGCACGGTGGCTCAGTGGTTGGCACTGCTGCCTCCCAGCACCAGGGACACAGGTGCACCCCCACCCTCGGGTGACTGTCTGTGTGGAGTTTGCACATTCTCCCCGTGTCTGTGTGGGTTTCCTCCCACAGTCCAAAGATGTGCAGGTTAGGGTGGATGGCCCTGGAAATGCAGGGATGGGGTTGGATCTGGTTAGGATGCTCCTTGGGGGTAATGGGCCAAATAGCCTGCCCCTACACAATAATGGACTTTTTATCCCCTTCACTTAGACCTGGATAGTGAGCATTACTGGTTTCGTTGCCTGTACCCAATCGCCCTTGAAGCGCATGGCTTGCCCATTCCAGAGTGTAGTTAACAGTAAGCCGCATTGCTATGGGCCTGGAGTCACGTGTAGGCCAGATTACACCCCCCTCAAAGAACTTGAGGGAACCAGATGGGTTTTTTACAATAATTACCATCTAGATAAGCTTTCAAACGTAGCCTGTATTAAATCTCATGGAGGCATTTGAACCCAGGGCCCCTGAGCTTTATCCCAGGCAGCCAGACTACTGCACCAGTCTGGCATCATTACAACTCACTGAAAGGGTTTGATGTATATCCTACACCTTTTATTTTAGCTTCAGTTTGGAGCTTCTACCCAAACGATTCTGGTCTCCGCCCACTCCCAGCCCGTGGGTGAGGAAGGCTGACACTGTCGGTGCAACTGAGGAGGCAATGAGAGGCTAGCAACGACAGATGCTGGGCCGAATGGACACTTCAGGTTGGAGTAAGACCAGGGGCTAAAAGGCCTTCTAGTGGTGCAGTGGTAGTTCCCTACTCCTGGTCCAGGAGGCCCAGGTCCACTCCTACCTGGTCCAGAGATGTGTTAGCATCTCTGATCAAGTTGATTAGGCCAAAGAAAAATTAGATTTGTTGATCAGGGGTAAGCTGGTGAATTTCAGACGTGGAAGAAAGGTTATATATGAATGGAGGGGTCGGGGAGATCATTGCAAATGGGAAAGTGACTTGGCATGAAGCAAACGGTCTAGTTTCTCTTGGCCCACAGGAGTTTTTTTTGATAAAACTGTAGGGATTCCATCTTCCTCACCTCTATTCACTTTAGAAGCCCCACAGTGTGGAAGCAGGCCATTCAACCCATACTAACCCTCCAGAGAGCACCCCCCATCCTATCCCTATATACCTGCATTCGCCATGGCTAACCTACCCAGTCTGCAGATCCCAGAACACTGCAGGCAATTTCTCCATGTCCAATCTACCTAAACTGCACATCGTTGGAATGTGGGAGGAAACCGGAGCACCCGGAGGAAACCCACGCAGACACGGGGCGAATGTGCAAACTCCACACAGACAGTCGCCTGAGGGTGGAATCGAACCTGGGTCCCTGGTGCTGTGAGGCAGCAGTGCTAAGCACTGAGCCACCACGTCAGGATTCCCCAGAGATCAAGGATGACAGCACGTGAGGGTCTCAAAATAAAAACACAAATTTTACCACGTGACCTCACTCCTGCAAGCTGACTGGACCCCCAGCCCTACCCCTCCAGCCCATCTCTGTTGGGTGGCTACAGGTCAGGGTCAACTCAGAGTGTTTTCAAATTGTATCTCAGCGTCAGTTCTGACCCAGTCGGTAGCCTCGGATTTCTGCGTTCAAAGGCCAGACCGAACTTGATTGTAAAAGTTGAGCCTGACTTTCCCATGATGCACTGATAGGAGTGCTATCATTAGGAGAAAACATTACATTGAGACACCTTTCGCCTGCTCATGTGGATTCCCAAGGCATTACTTCATTAAACACCAGAGGGTATTATATATCTTTTAATCAAGAAGGCTGAGGGGTGACCTTATAGAGGTTTATAAAATAATGAGGAGAATGGATAGGGTGAAAGGCAGGTGCCTTTTCCCCAGAGTGGAGTACTTGAAGACCAGGGGACATAGTTTTAAGGCGAGAGGAGAAAGATTTTAAGAAGAGATGAGGGGCAACTTTTTTACACAGAGAGTGGTTTATGTGTGGAATGAGCTTCCAGAGGGAGTGATGGATGTGGGTACAGTTACAACATGTAAAAAACATTTGGATAAATGCATGAGTAAGAAATATTTGGAGGGATATGGGCTAAGTGAAGGCAGGTAGGTCCAGTTTAGTTTGGGACTATGGTCGGTATGGACTGGTTGGGCTGAAGGGCCTGTTTCTGTGCTGTATGACTCTATAACATCACAAATGCGAATCATTGATTGTGGGAGATGTTGGAATACTTCACTAGGTCTAGTGACTTAGGGACCCAGGCTAGTTCTCTCTCAGTGCATGGGTTTAAGCCCCACCACTGTAGCTGATGGAATTTCAACTCAATTAATAAAATCTGGAACTGAAATGTAGTCTCTTTGACAATGGCAAGGAAACTAACAAAGATTATGATGAAAAAGAAACATAAACTATACTGTTCATAACTCCCAGGAGGGATATCTGCTGTTTTCACCCCATCGGGTCTTCATGACTCCAGGCCCACAGCAACACTATTATCTCTCAACTGCCCTCTGTAATAGCTGAGCGATTTGTGGGGCAACTAAATATTGTAACAAAGTTGTGTTGAGTAATTGTGAATTGGAAAGCAGGAAGCTAGAATTGGTTTGTAGAGAATTGTTAAGGGAGAACAGAGCGTGGCTCGTTTAAGAGGTAAAGTGCTTAGAGATTCATTCAGAGAAAGAACATGTGTCTGTATGCAGCTGAAGATGTACCGCCAGTTCTGAAATTGAAACTTTGAAACTTGGCTGTGTGATTGGAAATCTTAGGTCTGTTTTGATACTTTGGCAACTCGCTGGAATCAGCCAATTAATTTAAACCAAGCACTTAGCTATTGAAAGCAAATTGAAATTAAATCTGATGGTTTTGACAACCTCAGGCCAATGCTGTTATAAGAAAATTGAAATGTCATCCAAGGTATATAAGGAGAGAGTTTTTAAAAATCAGGGTGAGAGCGAACTGCCATCTGAGAAATAAGCATCTAGCGCTCAAAAGAAATCGCAAAGCTCTGTAAGAAAGCACCATCTATCCATAAAAGGTACCATGGTTCTTCTAGCTAAGAGTCAGCACAGAGAAAACATTCCTGACAGCAGGATCAGTGGAAGAATGGTGTTTATGACTTGAGAACAACGGAAGAAAGGCGTGTAGACTTTAAGAGACTAAGTTTTAATTTATTTTATTATTACTTGCAATTATAAAGATGCAACTTGTAGTTATTGAAACAGCATACCAGTAGAATTTAGTTCAGTTAGGGAATAGTTAGTAGTTTAAGGGGAATTGTTTGGTTTGTTAGCAATTCTGTTAATTTGTTCACTCTTCGGGTCAAATTAAAAAAAAGTCACTTGTTACTGATAAAGTGCGTGTCATAGAACATAGAACATAGAACATAGAACAGTACAGCACAGAACAGGCCCTTCAGCCCACAATGTTGTGCCAACCATTGATCCTCACGTATGCACCCTCAAATTTCTGTGACCATATGCATGTCCAGCAGTCTCTTAAATGTCCCCAATGACCTTGCTTCCACAACTGCTGCTGGCAACGCATTCCATGCTCTCACAACTCTCTGTGTAAAGAACCCGCCTCTGACATCCCCTCTATACTTTCCTCCAACCAGCTTAAAACTATGACCCCTCGTGTTAGCCATTTCTGCCCTGGGAAATAGTCTCTGGCTATCAATTCTATCTATGCCTCTCATTATCTTGTATACCTCAATTAGGTCCCCTCTCCTCCTCCTTTTCTCCAATGAAAAAAGTCCGAGCTCAGTCAACATCTCTTCATAAGTTAAGCCCTCCAGTCCAGGCAGCATCCTGGTAAACCTCCTCTGAACCTTCTCCAAAGCATCCACATCTTTCCTATAATAGGGCGACTAGAACTGGACGCAGTTTTCCAAGTGCGGTCTAACCAAAGTTTTATAGAGCTGCAACAAGATCTCACGACTCTTATTCCCCTGTTAATGAAAGCCAAAACACCATATGCTTTCTTAACAACCCTGTCCACTTGGGTGGCCATTTTAAGGGATCTATGTATCTGCACACCAAGATCCCTCTGTTCCTCCACACTGCCAAGAATCCTATCCTTAATCCTGTACTCAGCTTTCAAATTCGACCTTACAAAATGCATCACCTCGCATTTATCCAGGTTGAACTCCATCTGCCACCTCTCAGCCCATCTCTGCATCCTGTCAATGTCCTGCTGCGGCCTACAACAGCCCTCTATACTGTCAACAACACCTCCAACCTTCGTGTCATCTGCAAACTTGCTGACCCATCCTTCAATCCCCTCATCCAAGTCATTAATAAAAATTACAAACAGTAGAGGCCCAAGGACAGAGCCCTGTGTCAAGGAATTTCTTTCATTCAAGCACTCTTCTTTAACAGATTATAAAGATGAGGCAAGTTTCTCTGGACGTTTTATGTTTAATTATTAGAAGGGGGCCTCTACACCCGCCATAACAGACTGGGGGCTTGTATTTTGGTTTAACTATTAGCAGGGTTCAAACTCTACTCTGTAGCGATATGAGCAACAAAAGTGGTGCTTGCCGGTGATACCCACATCCCTCAGAAGTGCAAAGGATTTAAATTTATCTGCAAATTGCTACAAGTGAATCGAGCATCATCAGCTGTAAGGCAATTTGAAGTCACAGTAGTGCTGAAAGAGTGTCAAATCAATGCGAACCTCTCCTACTTCTGTTTCCCTGTCACCCCAACCAGACCTGCCTTTTCTCTGAGGGAGGGATTTAAATATTTCCAGGAAAGAGTTTGGAACAGAGTAGGGAGTAGCAACCCTGCATCGAAAGCAATGTTGTGCCTGACCTGGGCAGTACTCTGCAGAGAGAAGGAAACAAGAGCAAATTCCATCAGTGATGGAACACACAGGGAGATTGTCAGCTCATCTCAGTGCAACCCCTGAAATGGTATCTATTTAAAAGCCCACACAGAATTGTCCAGGTATCATGTTACTAAACTGACATGTAGCCTGGCAGCTAAATGCATCACGTTACGAAGCAGAAAGAGAGAAAGAGTCTCGGCTTTGATTCCCAGTCCAAGGTTGACACTGCGAAGAAAATCAATAAGACTTCCGGCTCTCGGTCACTTCCCCTGTACACCACACAATCCCCAAATCTACAGAACGCGGCTGAGAGAGAGGACGGCGATGCCTCTTATGACCGAACAGCCTGCTGACGTTCCCCCACCAACCCCCACCTTCCCCCCGCTACTATAGGGCTCACTGCTTCAGCCATGGGGCATGGAAGCCCCTTGCAGTTGGGAAACAGGAATGGTGTTTACTGAGTTGGGGGGGGGTGCGAGTGCAGATGGCAAAGAGGGGAGAGAGGGGGTGTTTGAGGACAGAGAAAGGGGGTATTGGAGGATAGGGAGGGGTTGTTGGAGGAGAGGGGGGATATTGGAGGTTGGGGAAAGGGGGGTGTTGGAGGGGAGAGACAGGGTATTGGAGGTCAGAGAGAGGGGGAGTTGGAGAATGAGGAGAGTTGGGTTGTTGGAGGGAAGAGAGGCGGTATTGGAGGGGAGGAGGGTTATTGGAGGGGAGAAAGGAAGCGTTGGAGGGGAGAGAGGGGGCAAAGTAGCGGAGAGAGGGGGTGTTGGAGGGCACTGAGAGCGGGCATTTGGAGGACAGGGAGAGGGGTTGTTGGAGGAGAGAGAAGGAGTTTTGGAGGGGAGAGAGGGGGTGTTGGAGGGAAGAGAGGGGACAATGGAGGGGAGGGGTGTGTTGGAGGATACTGAGAGTGAGAATTGGAGGACAGGGAGAGAGGGTGTTGTAGGGGAGAGAGGGGCGTTGGAGGGGAGAGGGGGGCATTGGAGGGGAGAGGGGGGCATTGGAGGGGAGAGGGGGGCATTGGAGGGGAGAGGGGGGCATTGGAGGGGAGAGGGGGGCATTGGAGGGGAGAGGGGGGCATTGGAGGGGAGAGGGGGGCATTGGAGGGGAGAGGGGGGCATTGGAGGGGAGAGGGGGGCATTGGAGGGGAGAGGGGGGCATTGGAGGGGAGAGGGGGGCATTGGAGGGGAGAGGGGGGCATTGGAGGGGAGAGGGGGACATTGGAGGGGAGAGGGGGACATTGGAGGGGAGAGGGGGGCATTGGAGGGGAGAGGGGGGCATTGGAGGGGAGAGGGGGGCATTGGAGGGGAGAGGGGGGCATTGGAGGGGAGAGGGGGGCATTGGAGGGGAGAGGGGGGCATTGGAGGGGAGAGGGGGGCATTGGAGGGGAGAGGGGGGCATTGGAGGGGAGAGGGGGGTGTTGGAGGGCACTGAGAGCGGGTATTGGAGGACAGGGAGAGGGGATTGTTGGGGAGAGAGGGGGTGTTGGAGGGGAGAGAGGGGGTATTGGAGGGCACTGAGAGCGGGTATTGGAGGGGAAGAGAGCGGGTATTGGAGGGGAAGAGAGCGGGTATTGGAGGGGAAGAGAGCGGGTATTGGAGGACAGGGAGAGGGGGTTGTTGGAGGGGAGGGGGGTTGTTGGTGGGGAGAGAGGAGGTGTTGGAGGGGAGAGAGGGGTTGTTGGAGGGGAGAGAGGGGTGTTGGAGGGCACTGAGAGCGGGTATTGGAGGACAGGGAGAGGGGCGTTTGAGGGGAGAGACAGAAATTGGCAGTTGATCAAGGCAGTGTTCCTCGCACTGCAGCCCGGTGAAGTGATAGCCCTCCAGGTTTAAGAAAACACACAGTGACAAGCAGCGTAATAAATCACTTCCCCAACTGCGCAGGCCTTTGGCACTGCCCGGGTCAGTCCCAGGCCTGGGGTGTTATGGGAATCATTCCAAACCAGTAACGTCAACAGATACTGCAATGATGTCAGCTGCTGGGAGGGTCAAAGTTCACCCAAGCTCATCACCCCCATCTGAACTCTGGGATGTGGTTACAGCTCTAAAATCAGTCAAGAATTCCTCTGATCAAGATTCGCATGAGGATCATGGACAATAGCTTTACTGGCTCAGATTTCCTCTGTGCTAACAGCGTTGTGGTCATTGCTCATAATACTATGCCTGTTGAGAATTACTGTAGGATAGTCGCACCTTGGCAAAGGACAGCATTCCTCAAATCTCACAATGTCAACGTGTTTTAAATTGCCTGAGTTTCAGTGTTGTCCTCTATGTCCCTGTGTATGGTCATGGTTTCATGTTTCTTTTATTCATTCACGGGATATGGGCATTGCCGGCCCTGAGCCGTCCCTAATCACCTGCACGCACAGTGGTTTGCATGGCCATTTCTGTGCTAACCATGTGACTATGGGGAGGCACCTGGAATCATGGAATTTGAAGCCATTTCCCCAGAGCATTGGCCCTTGACCACTCATCCTGGGAATTCCCACTGCTCCATTGTCCATCCGGGCTAGATAATTAAATTTAAATTTGACCTGGTGCCATGGTGGGATTTGAACCCACAACCCCAGGGCAGAAGGACAGGCCAGTGACACTGCTGTTGGGTCGCCACCTTTAGCCCCAGTCTCCCACACTCTTGTAGTTTTGTGCAATTTGCAACTTCTGTCATACAGACCCTTTGGCCTGACTCATCCATTCTGAACGGGCTTCCCAAACTAAGCTGCATTTGCCTGATTGTCACAGCGGTTAGCACTGCTGCCTCACGGCACTAGGGACCCCAGGGTCGATTCCACCCTCAGACGATTGACTGTGTGAAATTTGCTCATGCACCTTGTGTCTGCTCATGCTTCCTCCCACAATCTAAGGACGTGCAGGTTAGGGTGAGCTGGCTATGCTTAATTGTCTCATAGTGTGCAGGCGAGGTGGATTAGCCATGGGAATACAAGGATACAGTAGGAAGGTGGATCTGGATGGGATGCTGCTTGGAGGGTCAGTGTGAACTGAATGGCCTGATTCCACACCTTAGGGATTCTATACACTTGGCCCCTAAACCCTTCCTATTCATATCCTCATCCAGGTGCCTTTTAAATGTTGTAACTGTACCAGCCTCCACCACTTCCTCTGGCAGCTCATTCCATACACGCACCATCCCCTGTGTGAAAGATTTACAGCATAGATCCTATTTAAAACTTTCCGTCTCACCTTAAACCTATGCCCCTCTAGTTCTGGACTCCCTTACCCTGGGGAAAAAGACCTTGTCTATTCACCCTATTCATGCCCCCCATGATTTTATAAACCTCTATAAGGTCAGCCCCCCCCCTCAGCCTCCAACGCTCCAGGGAAGGATGTCCCAGCCTATCCAGCCTCTCCCTCTGGCTCAAACCCTCCAATCCTGGCAACATCCTGGTAAATGTTATTTGCATCCTCCCCAGTTTAATAATGTCCTTCCTACAGCAGGGAGACTAGCATTGCACACGCAGGCCTCACCAACGTTCTGGACAGCTGCAACATGACATCCCAACTCCTATACTCAATGCACTAAGCGACGAAGGCAAACATTTTTCGTTGTAAAGAATTGAAGTCTGGACCTTTCTGACATGCAATATCTGAGTCTCTCCAAATGATTCTCCAGGTGCCCTGAGATCAGGATGGGGTATGGAGGGTAAGGGGCTCCCCAAGCAACTCTGAGAAAGGAATTCCTCTTGATTGTTGGTAGGGAGTCAAATTTCCTAAGCGCTATCTCACCAAGGATGCAATCCAGTTGGCTCCCTCTCTCTGACTCCTAGCAGAGCAGCATTTCCCTCGCTTGCAATTCCTATAATCCCAATCTCTTTCCCCATCACGAGCGAAAAATGCTTCCCATTGCACTGGCATTACAGTGAATTCTCAGCTCAGACAAAGTGAACTTCTGGTTGCAAGAAATGTATGTGGTGAAACACAAATTAAACGTCGCTTGCACTGAAACAGCCCCAGTGCAGGATGTGTTGCCTGGCATCAAGGCATTTCCACTGCCTTTTCGTCGGGATAACAAACCCATGCAGGATAACTGCCTTTCAGAGCAGTGCTAACCTTCTCCCCCCGCCGTCTCCTCGTGCAATTTCAGGGCCAGGGCTGATTCAATAATCTGATTTAAGATTAATGATGCTGAAAATCTTTCCTTTCTTTTCTCCCGAGGAGAAATGATCCCGTGGAGAGAAATAGCCGAGATGCAGCAACATAAAACCCAGGCACCCATTGCAAATAGCGGCACTTCACTCAAAGCCTCGAAACTGCAGTACTGCTGAGCATTTTAAGACAAATTAAAAACAATTATCAAAGGTTTACTGTTTGTGTATAAAGCACACAGAATATATCAGAGAAACATGGCTAAACACCCTACCTTTAACGTCAAGCTTTATAAACATTACTGAGCGTTGTATAAAAAATAATTGCATTGTACAAGGTATAGATGAAACGAAACCATTATATCATCTATGGAATAAATAATGCCGAACACATCAAAAAAAATATTTGCACATTATATAATGTATGTCACTAGGCATCCCGTATATAATGTTTAGATGTCATTTATGATTTAAATTGTACTGAATGTGATCGAAATATTTTTGCAACATGTATCTGAATGTCATGTATAATTTTCAGATGTCACATTTGACGTTAATGTTGCTGAGCACATGTTAAAACGGTTCAGTATTTGTTCCAAAGGATCAGGCATTTTCAGGTACTGCATGTTATAAACAAAAGGCAAAGTCACCATAAAGAGGTTAAAACGGGCTGCCTTTCTTGTTAGAGAGAGAGAGAGAGAGAGAGTTGGCTGGGGGTGGGTTAACCTGAGGGCCACCATACCTCAGGCGAGGTTGAGAGTCTTTCATTTGTGCCAAATCAGCATAGCCTTACCAGGCCATAAGGCTGCCCTCTCGTTAGACACAGATGACTGGTGGTGGTTTAACCCGAGGGTCACCATGCCTCAGGTGAGGAGAGAGGTTGAGAAGGAGAGTGCTTCACAGTAACCTCAATGGTAGCAGGAATTGAAAGGTCTCTGTTAGAATCGCTGTCCGGCCAGCTGAGCTAACCAGTTATAAATAATGGCTCCATCAGGTTGGGTACAGAACTGGGAGGATGGGCCAAGCCACCGTCCGCACCCATAATAACTCTGTTACTAATCGCCTAGCATGCTCGCAGTATCTCCTGAATTGAGTAGCTCGATATCTAACTGTACTGATTGATGGTGGGGAGTCAGTGCTTTCTAATAGTGCAAATATTTATTGAATTTTGCATTTTAAACAGGGAAGGTGAAGGGTTATTTAACAAAGGAACCTGCATCATTCGTCACAGATCCCAGCTTATGATTGTTAATGCTATGTGTAAAGATTTAGGAGCAGGAATAAAATAGAGAAGGGTCTGGGAAGAATCAGAGTCTGAAAATAGAACAGAATTTAACAGAGAATGGGAGAAAATCCAGATGTATGGAAAAGAGAGAAGAGAGAGAAGGAAGTACAATAGGAAAGGCTGGAGAAAGTTACAATGAGGGCTGAAGAAAGGGACAATGAAGGAATGAACAGGATGTAATAGTATTCTGCTTCATTGCCACAGGATTCAATCAGTGTCTCTCAGGGGGTTGGAATTAAATAGTTAATTATCACATTAGCAAGGGTTTAGAGAAGTAAATGACTCTGTACAAACACTTGGCTCTGAAATCAGCACAGACACATCCAAGATCTCTGACAGTGGTAACCTCAAGTCTGTGATCTCCAAAGTTTATTGTGTTCAGTATATATTCCAGTGTCTGCAGTAATTTGCACCTCATACAGTCACACATGCGCGCGCGCGCGCACACACACACACACACACACACACACACACACACACACGCTCTCACATTTATGCACTCAGGCGTATATAGTGTCAGACAAGTATGCCAGCTCAGGCATCTGGGTCCACACTTCCCCCTTTCCAGTAAACATTCACTTACCTTTTCCAACTCCAACAGATGAAATCGCAGCACTTGGATGGCCTGGATCATCTGTTAGAGACAAACAGGTATGGTCAGTAAAGAGGAAGCCATCAAGTACCTGGGTTAAAGCTCGATACTATCACTAGAGAGCTATATCAGAGCCAGTGAACTTCCTATACTGAATTAAAAGCAGGAGATAACTCTCTGCAAAAGTTACATTGAGACTTGATTACAAACTTAACTTGCAACAGTAACAAAATTAACTGGATACAACAGTAACTAAATTAAATCCTCCCTCCAAATATTATTTTGATAAGCGTACAATTAAATAGAAAACATTTAAGTTTTCATACACGTGTGCTTTACAAAATAGCCTATCTTGCAAGGACAATTAAGATAGCAGACAGGCCTTCCTATCTGTTCCCTCTCCCAGTCAGCTCAACACTAGTACAATTGAGATTTTGAATTCTAATTACCAAATTATCCAGCTCAGGGTTGGAGGAAAATAAAGGTTTTTCTGTTCGAATCTGGAAATCAGAAGAGAGTGGGGAGAGACTTTAGTAGAATTCAACAGACTTGAAATAGTTAACTCAAATATTTAGACCCGGAATTGGTAACAGGACAGAAACAGAATGTTCGATACAAATTTTGCTTTGCCAAGTATATCAGATACGTACAGCTACATACACACACACACACACACACACAGTGACAGACTCTGTCTCTCATACATTACACACAAACATAGGTCCTGATAGTATCACACTTACACACAAATAGTGACAGTTACAGATGCATACACACGCACGCACACAGATACTAATGGTCACACCCAAACACACAAACATAAGAACAGACAATAATCAAATGCAGATGCAGACATACACATGGACAGTCTCACACACACGCACACACAGAAAATTACAATCTCTCCCACACGCATGTATGAACAGACACCTGCAGTCGTTCACACATAGCACACCAGGCCAGGCACTAACAGTCTCTGACACTCACAGACATTGACAGTCACACATTTAGAACTTATACTCACAGTCAAACATACACTTGACATGCACTCCCTCAGAGACAGTCACTGACAGTCTCACACACACAGTCAGACACTTAGTTTGCACAGACACACGGACAGAGAGTCACACACGACACTCATGTATGCACAGAGGGACAGACTGATAGTTATACAAATAATCACAACCAAAATTATTACCCAGTCTCATACACTTTTGATTGAGGAGCACATATAACTGACACAGGTCATACATTGTCATAGATGTACAATGAGATGTGGAACAACATGTGGATAGTCTACAAACCCACTGCTTATACAACCTCCCAAACTACACCTCAGCACCTTCTACACATTCACTGTCTACATTGTTTCTCTCACACACACAGCCTACTCTCTAGTTTGCTGTTTCTCAGTCATTTAGTCACATTGTTGGATCATCTCAGCCAGAACTTTTTCTAACCCCGAGTAACCCTTGTAAATTATTGGATTTGTTCAGGATCTGGTGAGAGATTTTGGAAGATAG
Organism: Stegostoma tigrinum; assembly: GCF_030684315.1. NCBI lineage: Eukaryota > Metazoa > Chordata > Chondrichthyes > Orectolobiformes > Stegostomatidae > Stegostoma > Stegostoma tigrinum. The sequence continues at coordinate 6,255,988 of NC_081392.1, forward strand.
AGGAATCATCTGGGAAAAATTTATAGTGGGGATTTCTTGCAATGTGTGCCTTCTCTCCTACCCTCCTTTGCTGGCGCCCCTGTCCGCTTTGCCTTCCTGCAATGGCACAGGTCTCTCCCAGCTGGGGTTGGAAGCAGTCCCCCCCGTGAGAGGAAAGGATTCTGAGTGGAAGAGTGGGAATCTCTCCGTCCCAGTTTGTCCCATGGATCACCAGGCTGTAACACCCCCTTCCCAATGTTTGACACACCGAGTCAACCCTCACACTCCTGCCTCAGCCCTTCCGGAGCCAAATGAAATTAAATCCATTTCAATCTGATTTTGAGTTGAAATTGACGCTTTTATTAACATCCATTGCGATTAAATTAATCTCCGAGACAAGTACAAGCGCAGCCGAAATTAATCAGAAAGATTTCACACCCTTTTGGTCATCTGGGGCGGTGTAATTGCAACCCGGCTATGTTGATGTTCGGAAATGGTTTGTTGTACGCACAGTCTTTGCTTTATCTGCGAGGCTGATTTCAAATCAGTAGCCTCGACCACATTCACCCCTGCTCTTTTTTACTTCCTTAAAAAAATGCCTTTATATTAATGTACCCATGTTGTACAATGCACCGTTTTTAAATAAATCTCGGACAACTGAGCTTCTCTGAATGCTAAGCTCGTTCTAAACTCATGCACATCCTCCCTTTAATTCGCCAGTCTCTCCCCAATCCCAAAACTACTAGCTCTCTCGCCCTCCGAACCTGTTTAGCGAACACTGCGATGTCTTCATTGAAGGAATCTGACGAACACACATCTCCTCCGGCTACCCCGCAGTCCCTGGGAGTAGATGTAGCAAGTTCACACTTCTCAAAGATCAAGGCAAGTAAGGGAAACAGAGGATGCCTGTTTAATTTGAGAGGGAGGTTGGTGGAGAGGAGAAGAGACGGAAAGTGAGTGGAGGCAAAAAAAACTGAATGCTCAAAAATATAAACATTGAATTAAAAACAAGTAAAATGACCTCTTAAAAGCGAAGTCTTCCCCAAACACGCCCCCCAAAAACGATTTGCACCTCAAAACCTCTTTTCAATGGTTAAAGCATGAATTAAAAGAGCGGCAAATAGGTCGAAAGTAAATAAGATGAAGATATTTATAAATAAAAAAATTAATTTACAAACAGTTGGGTGGCAAAGATACTTTTTTAAAGGAAAAGGTGGTCAAACAAAGTCAGAAAAATAGACAACGGGACTTCTACATATCCCTAAATGAAGTAAATTCTCTACTACTTATCATTTGCAAGATAGACAAGATAAATTTAAATATTGAGCTCTTCTGGAAAAATAAGCATTTTAAAACAGGGTTTCTTTTTGTTGAAATAATCAAGGCGATTAAGTGATGTATGTGAAACATAATGATAAAATCTAAAATGAGAGCATGTTTCAGCCCCTGTTACAAAACGAGAGAGTAGGGAATGTTATACAAAAGAAAGAGAGAGAACACGGTAAATAAATATATTTTGTGTGTGTGCATCCACACTGTTGTATATGTACAAAGCGCGTACTGATGAGATATACAGCGAGTGCACGCTGAACATATTTAAAATATTGGCGCACATCAGTCCATTTCTCGCATTCTGACAAATCTAGGGGGGAGTCAATCTGCAACACACCTTTTTTTAGAGCAGTCACCAAGCGCCTGTATAAACTAGTTACTTTTGAATTTGAGGCTGCCATTTCTTTGTCACAGCGTCTAATTTCCCTGTTGTAGTATTGAAAACGCATGAGGGAAAAAAAAGAAACGCTTCCTAATTTTCTTCTGAAAAAAAGGGAGAAATAACCTTAAAATGAAATAACTTCTCAAAAAAAAACTAGACTGTGTGAAATCTGCCAACTGACCGCATAGTCGAAAAGATCAGCTCATTAAAGACACCAGTACTGGGCGCTAAGTACATTTTTGTGTGATTAACACACAGTTCCCGTTAACCCTCGCCCTCCACATTGCGATTGTGATTTAACATTTTCACAGAACATGTGAAACAATCTGCCTCACGCTCCAAGTTGAGTAACTCGCGTTTGCTCAGAGCCACGAAACCAAAAAGCCTCCTGGAAAAATAGCATCTGTTTTTGTTTCTTTTTTGTTTTGTGTTTCATTTGTAAAACGAAACAGCCCGGTGCCTTTTAAACAAAAAAAAAGGTCCAACTGCAGAAACCGTTCCTCCAACGCTCTCGCAGTTTAACATTACTTGGGAGGAGGAAAACTTACTGCTTTTAAAATTAGGACAATGTTTCATTTGAGAGATGTTATCGCAGGAGGAAACATTAAATACAAAGCTAGCAGAGAGCTCGTAAAATACTCAAGTATTATAGAAACAGAGGTGGGAGAGAGTGGAGATTAACACATCGCTGTTAAATAGGTGGGAATTCCGCCTTGTAACAGCATCTACTCTGAAACCGCTCGGTTTTAGACATCTCCTATTCCATGCCCTGGTCAGGTAGAGGGGTTGGAGTAGGGAGAATTTTTCAGATAGTTTGGACGGGTAGAGATAGGGAGGGAGAAAGGGCGAATCGCTAAGATAGTCAATCGGAATCCCCCTCAAGACCGTTCACCTGAGCCTGATTGGACTCAATCAATCCCGGGCTCGCCGTTTTTTTTGGAGGGGTGTGGTTGTAGACCGTTTCGGTCTGAATTGTAGGCGACTAACCCTGCATTGATCCCTCTGTGATAATAAAAGAACATTGTCCTGATGGGAGAATTTTTTAAAAATTCAATGAGTAATCTTAAATATTGTCCGCACAGACTTAATTTGCGTCGTACAAAGTTTAAGAGTTGTCGAAAAAATAAATACTGTCGAAATATTTCAGTGAGTAAATTGACTCACTTTAAGTATTATCCAAACACTTAAATTGTGCTGAGCTTTTCCAGCAATTTCTGTTTTCGGTTCGCACTCAAATTGTGTCGTGCAGACTTTAAGAACTACAGTTTGTCAGAAAGTTTGTATGTTTTTTCTTCTTTCCAACACACGTTTAATCTCGAGAGTAATCTCAAGAAATCGGTGTGAAATGTATATTTCTGTTTGTTAATAACAATAACGTGGGAGAATGGAAACACTATTATCTCTGATCTCAGAGTTCAGATATTTTAAAAGCTAATAAGCTACATCAGATACTGGAAGTTAGGCATTGTTTTAAAACAGAAGGATTTCAGAAGATTGTCTTAAAAATAAAATCGCCCAGTTCCTGACTCAATCCAGCCCCCGCTTTATCCCTGACTCCCATCAACTGTTAGAGTTCCCCCAAAGAAAGGGGATAGAGATAAGACATCGTCCCCCCTCACACACTCAAACTGTTCCCAGATTTTTCACATCCATTCTCAAGCAATAGAGGCAAAATGTAACTCCAAAACAGACATGAGTTTGTGGGAAACAAAGTCGACCGCGATAAACACATGAGAGCTGGGGTTGGCGGGAGGACACAGACTGATGTTAAAGGGTGATATTTGACCCATTGTACAGGGAGCTATTAGACGTTCCAGAAACGTATGAAACATTTACTCTAGTCTGGGACTGGAAGGTGGCGATTTGATCATCTACTTTGTAAAGTTCCGGGCTAGAATTGGTGACGAGACCCGAGAGAAGGGAGACCTGTTGTCCAACAGGCGATTGTAAAGGACTTTTTGGGGTGTAGGAGAATGAGAGTGTTGCAGAAAAATCAAAACACGGGACAATAATCTGATCTGCATCTCCTGAAATTCATACGACCAGAAATCCTAGATTTTATATTTAAACTTCATTTTACCCTCAAAAGACATCCCACAGGATATTACCCACTTTAAAGTGATTCATTGTTGAATATAAATAGGAATTCCTCTCATTTTTAACCAACGGTTTTCTCCTTAATGCTCTGTTCCATGTTCAAACTCTCCCCTCCAAAGTATCAAATCACGCCTCTTCGCTCCTTCCAGCGCTTCCTCGAACTGTCTCGCTTTCTGTTTGCAAATTTATTTGCTTTACTTTTTATTTCGCCTCTGCAATTAAAAAGTTTAACAAACTCCTCTTGTGTTCCCCATGTTTCTGTCTCTGCAGAGCTTGTGTCGGAGCACTGGAGCTAAAGCTTCATCTCTCCCCTCACACACGAAACAATTTATACTCCACTTCTGTTTTTCTTTGAAAATAAAACAATCTTCCCCCTCCCCAACCTTATGCCCACAACTTTGTGTGTGTGTATGTGTGTGTGTGGAGGAGGGGTCGCTTACCCGTATATCGCATCCTTTTCTCTTTTCAGACTGTCGTTGATGTTATTGCCCAGACTCCCAGGTAACGGTACCCGGTGAGAAGCGCTTCCAGGCGGGTAGTGTTGCGCGTGGATGCCGGGGCCGTGGTTCAGATGGTGAGCCAGATTCCGAGAGGCGTGTGAGTCTCCATAACTAGCCATGGATACCCCGTCTATCCCATAGTGGGACAAGTCGTCATACTGAGAAAAGAAATGGAGGAGAAAATTAAAATGGGAAAACAAGTTGGGAAAAAAGGGGTGAAATGAGACACAAAGGGATTTTTTTAAAAAATCACCAAAACGTACACGATTTAAAAGAAACCACTCAGACTCCTGTACCAGACAAAATATACACATACAAACAAAAACACACAATCACAGATGTTGCAGCAAAAGTCTCTCTTGTTTATAAACACATTTCAAAATTAAACAGCAGAAGCACACACACACACACACACACACACACACACACACACACACACAGGAAAACAGTCGACCCTCACTTTTTGGAAACTCATCTTCAGGCATCTTCGGAACCTTCTGTTATACTCCACTGCACTAACTGTGGCAACACTTCAGTAGAGAAACTCAAATCCGGCGCTGCTTGCGAGACCTCCACAAAGCTAATCCGAGAGCCGCTTCGCCATCCTCGTTTAGCAACAGAACAATATTTTGGGAAGCGGGCGTTTGGTTTAGAATCGGGGAGGGGAGGGGGTCTGTGGTGAGAGGGGAAAGAGTGCTCTCAAACACTTACTTTGTAAAATTTCCAGCGTTCCCCCTCTTGAACATGTTCAACGTGGACTGGTGTTTGGGAGGGGGGTGTGTGGATAGTGGGGGTGGTCGGCCCAAGAAATATACAATTCAAACATTACCAAGGCAAACGATTAACTTAAAACAGGGATTAAATCGCCACAACAGCCCAGTGAAGTTGAAGTGCCATGAAAGACACTCCCAGATTGGGGTTACATTAGATACGATCAGTTGTATCAGATATTTAAACGTAAACCAGGCTGTGATCCTTCTGGCCTAAAGAATTTAAATTAAATTCAATCTCATTTCCTTAAACTGCACCAGTATCGCTTTGTGAAATCGTGCAGTCCAGAGAGAGAGAGCAGGATACCTCGGGAAAAAAATGTACATCACAAAATGAACATTCAAAATATCCCGGGCAGACTCAGAAACCCAAATAAAAACCATCAAATCATCAGAGACAGAGGGGTGAGTGTTGGGGAACACACGCACACACACACACACACACACACACACACACACACACTATAAATCCAGCAATACTACAAACGAGCGACCGTCTTCAACATGACTCCACAAAAGAAGAAATCGGTGCCTTGTAATATCAAATAAAAGAGACGGATATGAAACGGAGACACAGCAAACCAGACCACAACCACAGCGGGCCTTCCTGCCTCTCCAAGCCGACGAGCGGGACTCTGCGGGCGGCTCAGGCAATCAGAATCGCCCGGGGTAGCGGGCTGTCGCTCCCATACCTACCCTTTGTGCCATCAGCCAGCGTGTTTAAGGCTATTCTTGTCTCTCTCTCTCTCTGTCTGTCTTTTTTTAGCAGCCTTTACTGTGAGCACACAGCCGCTGGATTTTGCCAGATGATTATCTTTTTCGATGCAGATTTTACAATCTTAAAATCCCCAAAAATTGGAAAATGGTTCTTTCACGTATACACACACTCTGTTGGTCATTGATACATCTCTGTGTGTGTATGTGTGTGTGTGTGTGTGTGTGTGTGTGTAGGGTTCTCTCTCTCTCTCTCTCTCTTGAAATTATAAGGTCACAATTTCCAGATGAAAAGAGATTCGAGGCGGAGGTGCCTGGCCGCCACTGGAGATGTGAACGGTGTTGGATCTCCTCGCTTCTGTGTGCTAGGCTGGTCCATCCAGAAGCGCTGGTGTCACTTTTCCAAATGAATGATGATTAAAACCCTAGGAGGGAGGGTGAGGAGAGAGAGGGAGGGTGGGGAGAGAGAAAGAGAGAGAGAAAAAAACAGAGAAAGGTTCCCCCCCCCCCCCGCCCTAGTATCCACACCTTTCTGATTAGGTCAGCTTTTACTAGTAAACAGATGGACACCTCTCTCTCTCTCTCTCTCTCTCTCTCTCCCAGGATCAGGAAATCCAGAAGCTTTTCTCTCCCATCCGAGCTGATCACTGTGAAAGTCCCGGCACGCTCGCAATCTCTTGTGCATCAGCTGCAAATCACAACAATTTGAGTTCCACAATGGACCCAGAGAGAGAGAGAGGGAGACAGGGGAGGGAGAGGGGAGGGGAAAGGAAGGGAAGAGGGAGAACAGCTTCGAAAGGACCCTCCACGCACCGCACCCCCCACCCCCCGCCAACTACAGCCTGGTCGGGGTGCTCAAGGCATGGGGGGTGGGGGGGGGGGGCCGCGGGGTTGGAGGGGCTTTCCCTAATTTGCCCCGCACTGGATAATAACCAGACGCTGGCTCTTTCTCTCTGCACTCGCCCTCTCTCTCTCTCTCTCTCTCCCTCCCTCTCTGACTTTGTTCATCTCGGTCTTTCTCTCGCTCTCTCCTACTCTCTTTCTCTCTTGCTTCATTTTCTCCGTCTCTCACTTCTTTACCCCCTCGATCTCTCTGCTTTTCTCTCTCTCTCTCTGCCTGTCTCCCACTCTCCTGGATCTTTCTCTCTGTCTTTCACTCTATCTCTGTCTCTCTCCCCTAAGTCTTTCTCACACTCTCTCTCGCATGTCTTTCTCCTTTTCTCTCCACCCCCTGTGTCTTTCTCACTTTCTCTCCCCCTTGCCTTTCCCCCTCTCTCTTCCCTGTCTCCTTCTCTTTCCCACGATCACTCTGTCTGCCGGCCGCAGTGTTCCTGTACTGAGTCCGGCCGGAACCGGCAGTGTCCGTCCCTCTGTAACTGTCTCCTGGTGCACTGGCCAGCCCGGCTAACCGACACCGAGAGGGAGCAGCAATATCTCACTGGCTGTGTCTATCAGCGCAGAATAAACTGTGTGCGTCTGTCTGAGTGTGTCTCTCTGTGTGTGTGTCTCTGTGTGTGTCTCTGTGTGTGTGTCTCTGTGTGTGTGGGTGTGTATGTGTGTGTCTCTGTGTGTGTGTCTGTGTGGGTGTGTATGTGTGTGTTTGTGTGTGTCTGTGTGTGTGTGTGTGTCTCTGTGTGTGTCTGTGTGTGTGTGTCTGTGTGTATTTGTGTGTGTGTTTGTGTGTGTGGGTGTGTATGTTAGTGTGTATTTGTGTGTCTGTGTGTGTGTCTGTGTGTGTGTCTCGGTGTGTGTACGTGTGTGTTTGTGTGTGTGTGTGGGGGTGTGTATGTGTGTGTGTGTCTGTGTCTCTCTGTGCGTGTGTCTCTCTGTGTGTGACTCTGTGGCTGTGTGTGTGTATATGTGTGTGTACCTGTGTGTCTGTGTATGTATATATGTCTGTGGGTGTGTCTGTGTATGTGTGTATGTCAGTGTGTATTTGAGTGTGTACGTGTGTGTGTGTGTACGTGTGTGTGTGAGTGTGTGTGTGTGTGTGTGTGAGTGTGTGTGTGTGTCTGTGTATGTGTGTATGTCAGTGTGTATTTGAGTGTGTGTGTGTGTGTGTGTGTGTGTACGTGTGTGTGTGTGTGTGTGTGTGTGTGCATTTCCCAATCACCCCTTCATGTTAACCCTCGCAGGTCAGCTCATTGACACTGTGTTGCTGTGGTGCAAAGGATTGGACTTCACTGGGGAAGTGATCTGAAGCCTCTCTTACTCCCAATTTGTGCACATTTCACCTGATTATTGTCCCTGGGGTTCACAATCTGCCCATTTGCTGAGGGCTGCTGGTTTCAGAAACCAGACTGGAGGGTGAGATTCAGTGGGAGTGAGTCCTTTCAGTGTTTCACACCGCCCCCAACACATGTTTAAAACATAGCAGGACAGTTCTAGTGCTGACTGGAAATTCCTTCGCTCATATATTATTGCCAGGTCATGGTGAGTGAGGAAAGCACAGAATATCCTTGGCCTAATGAACAGCCGGGGAATAGGATTCAGCACAAAGGGTTGGTTGGGGAATTTGTACAAGACACTAACTTTGGTCTTAGCTGGAGAATTATGCTCAGTTATGAGCATAACACTTTCAGAGTTATACAGCACAGAAACAAGTTCCCCCTCGTCAGATATCCTAAATAAATCTAGTCCTATTTGCCAGCATTTGGACCATATCCCTCTAAACCCTTCCTATCCATCTACCCATCCAGATGCCTTTTAAATACTGTAATTGTACCAGCCTCCACCACTTCCTCTGGCAACTCATTCCATACACACACCACCCTCTGTGTGAAAATGTTAGCCCTTTCACTTTCACTTTCTTTCCCCTTTCACCTTAAATCTTTGCCCCTTTAGTTTGGGCTCCCAATTGCTGGGGAAAACACCTTGGATATTCATCCTAACCATGCCCCTCACAATTTTATAGGGTCACCCCTTAGTCTCTGATGCTCCAGGGGAAAAAAAAACTGCTTCTGACTCTCCTCACAGTTCAAACCTTCCAGTCCCGGGAACTGCCTTGTCAATAGGCACTGCCTAAGTGTATGGCAGAGGCAGGTTCAATCAAAGCTTCTCAGTGAAACGGAAGCATGTGCAGGATTATAGAGAGAAGGCAGGAGAATGGGATGTCGGGGGGTCCCAGGACAGATGGTGCGGGCTGAATGGCCTCTCTCTGCATTGCAGCAGCTCAGGTCTCTGTTGCAAAGTGAGATTTCCCTCTCGGATGGAGAAGGACAATCTCAAAGCATGGCTGCACAGGATGATTCTGAACTGTAGTTGCATTCAGACGGTCAATGAAGATTGCATTTAAATAGCACCCCAAGAAGAAGTCCGAAAGCTCTTTACTGGATTGTGGAACCCAATGTGGCGTGAGAAGAAGTTGTAGCTTCACTCCAAAAGGCAGGCTTTGAGGAGAAATAAAGCACTGCAGATGCTAGGATGGTCATCAATAATCTGTCCTGGTCCACTCACATCGAGCACAACAATGTCTCTTCCTCCTCAGGAGGCTAAGGAAATTCAGAACGTCCACAAGGGCTCTTACAAATTTTTTACAGACACATCTTAGAAAGCATCCTATCTGGGAGCATCACGGCTTGTTACAGCAACTGCTCTGCCCAGGGCTGTAAGAAACTACAGACAGTTGTGAACACAGCCCAGTCCATCACACAACCCAACCTTCCATCCATTGAATAAAAACTGAAAGAACTGTGGTTGCTGTAAATCAGGAACAAAAACTGAAGTTGCTGGAAAAGCTCTGGCAGCATCTATGAGGGTGGGAAAAAAATCAGTGTTAACATTTTGGGTGCACTGACCCTTCCTCAGAACTGAGGAAGCCTCTTGAGGAAGGGTCACCAGATCTGAAACTTCCTTCACAGATGCTGCCAGACCTGCTGAGCTTTTCCAGCAACTTCCGTTTTTCTTCCATCCATTGAGTTCATCTACACTTCCCGCTGCCTTGGAAAAGCAATCAAAATAATCAAAGACCCCTCCCACCCCAATGATTCTCTCTCCCACCTTCTTCCATCAGGCAGGAGATACGAAAGCTTAAACACACGCACCAACAGATTCAAGAACAGCTTCTTCCCCGCTGTTATCAGATTTATGAATGGGCCTCTCAAATGGTAATTCTGATCTCTCCCTCTCTCTCTCTCTCTCTCTCTCTCTCTCTCTCTGCACCTTCTGTGCAGGTGTAACATTTTATTCTTCACTCTGCTGTGCTTTCCTGATGCACATCGTATGAAATGACCTGCCTGTACAGCAGGCAAAACAATGCTTTTCACTGTATTGCACTACATGTGACAAAATTAAATCAATAAGCCATTCAATCAATGCTAGAAACCAGAAATGAAATGAAAATATGCTCTGTGGGTCAGTCACTCTGAAGGGTGAGAAAGGTTTCAGGGACAAAAATCAGAAATTCCTGAAAAAACTTGGTCGGTCTGGCAGCGTATTTGGAGAAAAGGCAGAGTTAACGTTTCATGTCCAGTGACCCTTCCTCAGAACTGTTGTGTCTTTCCAGCAATTTCTGATTTTGTTTTCAATTTCCAGCATTTGCAGTTCTATGGGATTTTCTTTCATTTAAGCTTTCAGGTTCAGACGAGGCGTGTGAAAGGAAAATTGGGAGCCTGAGAGAGAGAGAGTTTAGTGAGGGGATTTCAGTGCCAAGTCCTGTGTTACTGATGATACAGTCAGCAGCTATAGATGTAAAGGTGACACAGTGTATCAGTTGGAAATGTTTCAGAGGTCTTTTGCTTAGATCTGGATGAAAAATTTGATCCACTGGGGGAGTCTCATAGCTATTCTGTTTTTGCAAGCAAGTTATCCAATGTTCCAGCTGGCCAAAGAGATTCAATGGGATAATGGAGCTTCCTTTGTATCGTCCCTCTTAAAGACGAGGCAGTGTCCTACTTGAGTACAGCCACCCCCTGCAAAAGGTAGTGAGCCAATGATCTGCTTCTTGGAGTTCTGACGGAGGGATACGTGTTGGCCTAGAGACCAGGAGATCATGCCTTTCTCCTGCTGTGCAATCCAACCCACCACCTTGTGGATCAGAGCTGTCTCAGCCACATTTATGGTTATAAAGCCATAGAGCTGCACAGCATGGGATCAGACCCTTTGGTCTAACTCGTCCATGCTGGCCAGATATCCTAAATTAATCCAGTCCCCGTTTGCCAGCATTAGGCCCATATCCCTCTAAACCCTTCCTATCCATGTACCCATCCAGTTGCCTTTTAAATGTCACTGTACCAGCCTCCACCACTTCCTCTGGCAGCTCATTCCATACACGCACCACCCTCTGAGAAAAAAAGTTATCCCTTTTTAAATCTTTCCCCCTCACCTTAAACCTACGCCCTTCTAGTTTTGGACTCCCGGACCCTGGGAAAAGGCAATGTCTCTTTACCCTATCCATGCCCCTCATGATTTTATAAACTGCTATAAGGTCACCCCTCAGCCTCTAACGCTCCAGAGAAAACAAGGCCTCAGCCTATTCAGCCTCTTCCATAGCTCAAACTCTCCAAGCCCGGTAACACCCTTCTGAAGTCTTCCAGGTTTAACGACATCTTTCCTATAACCATAGGACAAGCTCTCTGCTTGCGGTTCTTCTGTATCTGAAATGCTAGAACGCTGCAAAAGTGGTTTGGCAGGTCAAAGGTTGGATGGTCAGGTCTGTCACTCAACAGACAGTTTGAAACTTCAGCAAGTCATGAAATGGGCCGTGGAAATCAAGTTCTTTCTTAACTTGCAAAAGGGGCCAGGATTACTAAGTGCTATCTGCGTTTCGAGGAACTCTATAGAGCATTTTTAAAATTTATTCATGTGATGCAGGCGTCACTGGCTAGGCCAACATTTATTGCCCACCCCTATTTGCCCCAAAGGGTAGTTATGTGTCAACCACATTGCTGTGGGCCTGGAGTTACCTGTAGGCCAGGCCAGGTAAGGATGGCAGTTTCCTTCTCTAAAGGGCATTAATGAACCAGATGGGTTTTTCCCATCGGCAATGGGCTCGTCGTCATCATTAGACTCTTAATTCTGGACTTTTTAAAATAGAATTTAAATTCCATCATCTGCTGTGGTGGGATTCAAACCCAGGTGCCAATTACTTGAGTCTTTGCGTTAACAGTCTGGCCATAATACCAGTAGGCCATAGGCCATCGCCTCCCGCTAAATTAGAGCTGCTTGGAAACAGGCCATTTAGCCCTTGAGGTCAATGCTGGTGTTTGTGTTCCAAATGAGCTCATCTCACCATGTTTCAGATCCAGCAATCTCGACATTGTCCAAAGTCAACCCACTCAGTTGGCACCCCATTTACCACCCTAAATGTTCACTGCCAATGCACAGTGGCAACACAGCGCAGCATTGACAAGACTCACCAAAGCTCCTTCCACCAAGTGTCTTCTAGTCCCACAACCTCTGGAAGGGGAAAGGTCACAGGCATAGGGGAACAAACTCTGACACCACACAGACTGCTTTTTCATAGCCACTGGATCAAAATCCTGCAGCCTCCTCCCAAAAGGCACTGGGCTGTTGTGGTTCAAGCAGGTTACTTCGCTTCACCTTTTCAAGGACAATGGGGGAATAGGAGATACATGTTTAAGCTCCCAGTGAGGCCTTACAACCCACTAATTAACAGAGTAATGATAGTGCAAATGTTGATTCTACCAGCTGACTGTAAACTGTAGTTGGGTGTGAGATTACAGAGGTATTTCCTGAAGCAGTGGAGACCAAAATGGGCAGCATGGTGGCTCAGTGGACAGCACCACTAACTCGTTGTGCTCGGGACCTGGGTTCGATTCCACCTTCAGGCGACTGGCTGAGTGCAGTGTGCACAATCTCCCTGTGTCTGTGTGGGTTTCGTCCTGCAGTCTAAAGGTGTTGTGGATTGACAGTGTTAAAGTGCCCCTTAGTTCCCAGGGAGGTGCAGAACTCAGTGGATTAGCAATGGGAATGCGAGGTTACAGGAATTGGATTGGTGAAGACTTGATGGGCTGAATGGCCTGCTTTCACATTGTAGGAATTCTATGATTTAAGTTGCATTTTGCTTGTCCAAGAGAAATTTGATGGTTGTTCTCCCACAGCCACAACATCCCAGAGGAGCAGGAGCAAATGGCAGTCTAGAAAGTACGGTTAGGTCTAGCCTTATGTAGTAGGAAGGATGAACAATTGGGCTAATGCCAAGCACAAAGACCATTCATATTGTCGACCAATAAGAGTGGATGACCAACACCTGAGGAACTGGGTCCTAATGGGCCTCACTGTGTTTTCAAGCAGCAGGGACAGAAAGGATATACTAAGATAATAAAATGTGAGGCTGGATGAACACAGCAGGCCAAGCAGCATCTCAGGAGCACAAAAGCTGACATTTTGGGCCTAGACCTCTCTGATGAAGGGTCTAGGCCCGAAACGTCAGCTTTTGTGCTCCTGAGATGCTGCTTGGCCTGCTGTGTTCATCCAACCCCACACTTTATTATCTTGGAATTCTCTAGCATCTGCAGTTCCCATTATCTCTGAAAGGATATACTGATTCTTACCACTAGGGGGTGCTAACTGTAACAATAGCAACTGTTGCTGGACTGGTCCCTCGGACCATGAGGAATGCAGCAAATAGCTTGACTGGTATTAACATTAAAAAAAGGAGGCAATGACCTCGTGGTATTATCGCTGGACTGCTGATCCAGACAATGTTCTGGGGACCCAGGTTCAAATCCCGCCACAGCATACGGTGGCATTTGAATTCAGCAAATATCTAGAAATAGGAGTCTAGTGATGACTGTCAATTGTCAGAAAACACCCATCTGGTTCACTAATCCCCTTTAGGGAAGGAAACTGCCATTCTTTACTGGCCTGGTCTATATGTGTCTCCAGGCTCACAGCAATGTGCTTGACTCTTAGTCACAAACAGGGATGGGCAATAAATGCTGCCTAGCCATTAATGCTCTCATTCTATGAATGAATAAAGGGGTAAAAAAAGAAAACATTCCAGGGATGGGTCAATCATTCGACATCGAATGTTTTCAAGAAAGAGTTGGACGTAGTTCTTAGGGAATGATCAGAGGGTGTGGGGAGATGGCAAGAATAGGGAACTGGAGGGTACCGTCAAGAAGAGATCTCTTCCTGCACTGTGGTGCGAGAGATTCGCAGCCAACATGACCGGGATAGATCCATCTGACCATTCACCCTATTGGTGGGATCTCACTGTGAGCAAATTGTCAACCGAACTGTAGCAATTCGTTCCTTAAAATGATGCAGCACTGAAGGAGCATCAGTCTACTCATCTATTCATACAGCTCTTTTCCAAGTCCACCATCCTGAAATTTCCCCACCACAAGTATTTGGCCAATTTCTTTTGTATGTTATTATTAAATCTGCTGTGACTGCCCTTTCAAGCAGCTCATTCCACCTGCACCCACTCTTGGTGTGTAATATAATCCCCTCATCTCCATTCTGGTTGTCACACCAATTCTTGTGAATCAAGTCAACGACTTTGGCAAAGAGCCATCACCATTGTAGTGATCATATTCTTTCTGTGGACTCAGAGACCAGGGGTTACCTGACTGGGGCTGTTAACCAGGTCCAATCAGGGAGCCCTGGCTGACAGATATAAACAGGAAGGTCAGGGTTTCTGCTCACTCTGAGAGCTGGCTCTGAGGGAGCTGGATCAGTGTCAAGGACTCTCCACGTGTAAGTAAAGGGTAACTTGGTGATGGGATATGAACCTCTGTGGAGCTGTTTCAGCCATCACAATGAGTATTGACTCCATCCTATCACCACTGCACAGTCCTCTAGTTTCCACATTGAAAACAGCAAATTGTGCCTGCTCTGCAGAAGGGGACACAGGTCAGCTCAGCTGTGCTGGTCTAGGTGGAGCTTTTACCACTCACTAACCTCAGGCCCCTCCTCTTTATCGGACCCTATCAGATCTGCACCGTCGGCTCAACTCCTGCTGATTTCAGGCGAACCGGCAATGTGATTGGTTGGTGAGGTGGAGAAAGGCTAGTCGTCTCATAACCTGAACCCTAATGCGAGCCCTGATCCTAATCCAAACCCAAACCCTAACCATAGCCCAGACCGGAACCCTAACCCTATCCCAAAAACTAACCCTAACCCTAGCCCTAATCCTACTGCGAACCCTAACCATAAACCTAACCTGAACCTAAACCCTATCCCTAACACTAATCTTACTTTATTCCTAATCCTATCCCTAAACCAAACCCTATCCCAACCTTAGTTGAAACCCTAACCCTAACCCAATCCCTAACCCTAATCGCTGATCCTAACCATAGCCCACGGTGGCTCAGAGGTTAGCACTGCAGCCTTGCAGCCCCAGGGACCTGGGTTCGATTCCACGCTCAGGCGACTGTCTGTGCGGAATTTGCACATTCTCTCCATGCCTGCGTGGGTTTCCTCCGGGTGCTCCGGTTTCCTCCCAAGGTCCAAAGATGTGTAGCCTAGGTGGATCGGCCATGCTAAATTGCCCGTAGTGTTCAGGGGGATGGGTCAGGGTGGGATGCTTCAAGGGGTGGTGCGGACTTGTTGGGCCAAAGGGCCTGTTTCCACACTGTAGGGAATCTAATCTAATCTAAATCTAGTCCTGATCCTAACCCTAATCCTATCTCTGGCCCTAATCCTAACCCTACCACTATCCTATCAAAATCAAAACCCTGACCCTTTTCCTAATCTTAGCTCTCTCTCTAATCCTGACCCTACTCCTAAACCTATCTCTAAACTTAATCCTACACCTAGCCCTACCCTTAATCCTAACACTATCCCTGTCCCCAGCCCTATCCCTAACCATATCTCTAATCCTAACCCTATTACTAGCCCTATCCCTAACCATATCTCTAATCCTAACCCTATCCCTAACCATATCTCTAATCCTAACCCTATCCCTAGCCCTATCCCCAACCATATCTCTAATCCTAACCCTATCCCTATCCTCAGCCCTATCCCTAACCATATCCCTAATCCTAACTCTATCCCCATCCTCAGCCCTATCCCTAACCATATCTCTAATCCTAAGCCTATCAAAAAATATCCATCACTGCAACGAGTGGGATGTATTTGTTGGAAGCTTATTTGGGAAGGCTTGCAGTTACTCCAACAGTACCATATTCATTATAAAACTACAATGCTGCAGGACTCAGACCTCTTGGTGCTTCTCAGTTTTGAGCTCAGTTTTTCCACCTCAGGAGGAAGAATAGAAAAACAAGGCATGTTAAAAATGGAGACAGGTAACTGAATTCCATGTCACAAAGTGACAAGACTATGGGATACAAAAGCATAAGTAGGCCATTTAGCCCATTGAGTTTGTTCTGCCAATCGATGAGATCATAGCTGATCCGATAATCGCCAACTCCACCCTCCTGCCCTTTTGTCATAACCCTCGATTCCCTTACTAATTAAAAATCTGTCCATCTCAGCCCTGAACATATCTAATGACCCAGCGCTAGCAGCCCTGTATGGTAAAGAATTCTATAGATGCACTACCTTGCGGGAGAAGAAATTCCTCCTCATCTCTGTCTCAAATGTACAAACTCTTTATTCTGAGATACCTCCCTTTGGCCTGAGACTCTCCCACAAAAGGAACCAATCTGTGTCTGCCCTGTAAAATCTCCTAGGAATCTTATATGTTTTAGTCAGGTCTATGCTCATTCTTCTAAATTCCAATGAGTACAGACCCAACTGACTCAAACTCTCCTCATAATACTTGGTATCAGAATAGTGAACATTCTTTGGGCTGCCTGTAATGCCAGTCTCTCTTTCATTTGATAAGGGGACCAAAATTGTTCATGGTATTCTGGTTGAGGTCAGGCTAGTGCCTTATATAACTCCCTGCATTCATATTCCATTCCCTTTGAGATAAAGGCAAACCTTCCAAAGGACCTTCCTATTACCTACTGAATTTGGATGTTCGCTTTTTATGATTCATGGACAAGGACTCCCAAATCACTCCGCTCTGCAGCTTTCTGCAGACTTTCTCCATTTAAATAATATGGGGTTGAGGAGGGTGGATCCTTTCATAAGAATTGCATTACATTTGCATGCATTAAAGCACATTGAGGTTGTACAGGGCATTGGTGAGGCTCTTTTTGGAGTGTGGGGGACAGCTTGGGTCACCCTATTATAAGACGGTTCAGAAGAGATTTCCTGGGATGTTGCTGGAAATGAAGGGTTTGAAATTTAAAATAGACTGAAAAGATTGGCACGTTTCTTCACTGGAGCATAGAAGGTTGAAGCATGAGGTCTCCAAACTCACGAGGGACAGAGATAAGGTGAATGACAAGGGCCTTTTTCCCAGGGCATGACAGAATCGGAATGGGAGAGTTAGAATTAGAATGGGTGGGTTAGAATTGGGGTGAATCAGTTAGAATTGGGATGGGTCGGTTAGAATCGGAATGGGTGGGCTAGACACAGTCAGAATGGAAGAGTTAGGATCAGTTTGGGTGGGTTAGAATTAGAATGGGTAGGATTAGAATGGGTGGGTTAGAATCGGAATGGGTGGGTTAGAATCAGAATGGGCGGGTTAGACAGGATCAGAATGGGAGAGTTAGAATTAGAATGGGTGGGTTAGAATCAGAACGGGTGGGTTAGAATCAGAATAGGTGGGTTAAAATTGGAATGGGTGGGTTAGAATCGGAATGGGTGGGTTAGAATCAGAATGGGTGGGTTAGAATCAGAATGGATGGGTTAGAATCGGAATGGGTGGGTTAGAATCGGAATGGGTGGGTTAGAATCAGAATGGGTGGGTTAGAATCGGAATGGGAGAGTTAGAATCAGAATGGGTGGGTTAGAATCGGAATGGGTGGGTTAGACAGAATCGGAAAGGGTGGGTTAGAATCAGAATGGGTATTAGAATCAGAATGGGTGGGTTAGGACTGGAATGGGTGGGTTAGAATTGGAATGGGTGTGTTAGAATCGGAATGGGTGGATTAGAATTGGAATGGGTGGGTTAGAATCGGAATGGGTGGATTAGAATTGGGATGGGTGGGTTAGAATCAGAATGGGTGGGTTAGAATTGGGATAGGTGGGTTAGAATCAGAATGGGTGGGCTAGAATTGGAATGAGCGAGTTAGAATCGGAATGGGTGGGTTAGAATTGGAATGGGTGGGTTAGACAGAATCAGAATGGTGTCAAGATGCAGACGGTGAAATGGAAGTGAGTTGGTCATTGCCCATCTCTAGATAAGACTCAATGACATTGACATGGCTCTGGGGTCACATGTAGTCCAGACTGGGTAAGGATATAAGATTTCCATCCCGAAAGAACATTAGTGAACCAGATGTATTTTTTTTTCTGATAATCAACAATGGTTTCATTTTTTTATGGAATGCCTACAGTGTGGAAACAGGCACTTTGGCCCAACAAGTCCACATTGACTCTCAGAGAATCCCATCCAGACCCATCCACCCAATATACACACCCCTGAACACTGTGGGCAATTTCCCATGGCCAATCCACCTAGCCTGCACATCTTTGGACTGTGGGAGGAAACCGGAGCACCCAGAGGAAACCCACGCAGACACAGGGAGAATGTGCAAACTCCACACAGGCAATGGCCCAAGGGTGGAAATGAACCCGGATCCCTGGTGCTGTGAGGCTGCAGTGCTAACCACTGAGCTGCCGTGTTATTGCATTAGTCACTGTAAAATGCAAATGACTTTAAATAAATCATCATCACCGTTATCACCATCATCTCTGGACATGTCCTGGGTGTAGCTTTTCCTGTTTGATCAGTCACAAGCCAGGCTGGTCCAGCACCTAGAGGTCCATGCTACAACATTGATGCTTGTTTGTTTGGGAATGCATATTGCTACTGGGCACCAATCTGATACCGGCTGGTTGCACTTCACCAGAGCCTTGAGGTGCCCACAGCAGAATACCCAATTCCACCTGGGAAATGAAAATGCCACCAAAACACAATCAATTCTTGTTGAAGTGGGGAGACGAGCTTTTGGCCAGATTTGCACTGGAGCTTTGATGAAGGCTGAGGTGGTGAGCTCTCCCTTGGGATCCCTCTGTTCCAACGTGTGCCCAGCTCCCCGCCAAATCCTCACCGCCCTCAAGATTCTAAATGGCCAGCGTGAGTGAAGGTGAAGATATCCTGGGAAAGCAACGGTTTTATGCAGCTTCAAGAGTTGCACAGCAATGCTTTCTAGCTCAATGTCAGCACGGCCAATGAGTCCAGTTGTTAATGTCTCCACATTAGTCATACTCCATTTGCCAATCTTAAGAAGGACAGCTGTCTCGATGGACCTTCAAATATGAGATGTTTGCTTATGCTCTTTGTCTCTTGTCCCGGGGACCACCCCCCAGCCATGTCTTCGCTACCATAACAACTGGTGATGTCATGTTGCAGCTGTACAGGACATTGGTTAGGGCCACTTTTGGAAAATTGTGTTCAGTTCTGGTCTCCCTGATATAGGAAGGATGCTGTTAAACTTGAAAGGGTTTCAGAAAAGATTTACGAGGACGTTGCCGGGGTTGGAGGGCTTGAGCTACAGGGAGAGGCTGAATAGGCTGGGGCTATTTTCCCTGGAGCATTGGAGGCTGAGGGGTGACCTTATAGAAGCTTATAAATTCATGAGGGGCATAGACAGGGTGAATAGAGTAAGGAAGTCCATAACTAGAGGGTATAGGTTTAAGGTGAGGAGGGAAAGATTTTAAAGGGACCTGAGGGGCAACTTTTTCATACAGAGGGTGGTGCATGTGTGGAATGAGCTGCCAGAGGAAGTGGTGGGGGCTGGTACAGTTACAACATTTAAAAGGCATCTGGATGGGGACATGGATAGGAAGAGTTTAGAGGGATATGGGCCACTGGCAAATGGGACTAGATTAATTCAGGAAATCTGGTCGGCATGGACAGGTTGGGCTGAAGGGTCTGTGCTGTCTGACTCCATGATTCTTCAGAATGGTCAAGGCTGTGCCCTAATAAAACGGGATGGGACTGACTTCTGTAACCGTCGGGGGATCCTTTCATGAGAGAGGCAGCCAACTGACAATAGGTTCACAATCACAAACAGAGAACGCTTCTGCACACCTTTTTGACAAAAGTGACATGCAACAGTAAACTATGAAGGGAGAGAACGACAGCCAGAAACCAACTCTACATCATGTATCTCCTGCATTATAATATGAACCAAGAATTGGGAAGGAAAGAAAAATTAAACAATTGTCTTGTTACTGACCAGACTAAACCTGTCAAAATATACTCACAAGGTAGCCTGGCCCCTAGCCTTTCCTTATTTCAAAGGTAAGTGTAAGGTGTTGCGTTCCAGATGCAATGTGATTGGTTAAATCACCAGGTTTGAAGTAGATCACACTTTACTCACACAGTATAGTTAAAACACAACTAAAGAACAAAGACATTGGAATAACTTAACTGTTTCGGAAAACTTAATAGAATAGTAGGTTATTTAACTACTAAATGACAACTACAGAAGGTGGTGTGCGCAGCCCAGACATCGCGGGAGCCAACCTTCGATCCATGGGCTCCATTTACACAGCTGGCTGCTGTAGAGGTTCGGCCAACATCATCAAAGACCCATCACACCCCAGTAATGATCTCTTCCACCCTCTTCCATCGGGCAGAAGTTATAGAAGCCTGAACACATGCACAAGCAGGTTCAGGAACAGCTTCTTTCCGGCCATTATCATGCTACTTAGTGGACTCTGCTGCCAAATAATATAACCTGCAGTGTAACCTGTTTGCCTGTATGCCTTTGATCTGTACATCCTTTGCTTGCTGTGATCTGTCTGTGCCGGTCGTAAACAAAACTTTTCACTTTCCTTTGGTACATGTGATAATAAAATAAAAAAAAGGTAATATCTCATAATCACACCCATGGCAAAGGCAAATTCAATAAAATAGATCATCTCACAGGCAATTCTCCAGTATAGGAAGAAATAAAACATCAAGAGAAAACTCTGAGAGAAAGGGAGTAGCAGGGAGAGATGGACTGCATCTAGCAAACGCAGTTTCAAGACCCCAGCAACTGCTACTGAAAACTAAGAAGAGAAATCCTGGTTCTGTGGGAGCCTGACCCCACATGTCCAGGTTGATTTTATTGTTCCTACTTTTAAAAAAAATCAAGGCCCCACAAATTGTTTGCACTAATAGCTCTGAGTAGACCAATCATTACCTCTCTCTTAACCCTTTTTTATACTAGAAAAGAAACTAGGACAAAAGTTTCTCCAACTACTCCTCATAGCTGTTATGCTTCAATCACGGTAAACCTCTCCGGTACCCTTTCCAAAACCTCCACATCCATCCTGGTAGCTTGGTGACCAGAATTATACACAATACCTCAAATGGGCCCTAACTGAAGCTCCAAACAACTGCAACATGACTCGCCAACTTTTATACTCAATGCCCCGATCGATGAAGGGAAGCATGCCATATGCCTTCTTTACCATCCTATCCTCTTGTGTCACCTCTTTCAGGGAGCTATGGGCTTTAATGCCAAGCTCCAACTGTACATCAATGCTCCCAAGTGTCTGGCCATTTACTGTAAACGTTTCTCTTGCACTTGACCTCCCAGAATGCATCAACTCATCTGTTTCTTGTCAATGGTGGACAGACTATGGAGAGCCGGAGGTGAGTCATTTGAATAATTCCCAGCCTCATCTTTCCTCCTGTAATTATAGATAGGGATTTTGGAACTTACAATGGTAACAAAATACGAACACCAAAATTCGACAGTGAGGATTTGTAAACTGGATGTTCATGGAGGCATAAGCTATTTCCCAAACTATATGAACAGATGTGTCACTTTTATTTAATATTTCTATTACTTGAATGGAGAAAGACTGCAGAAAGCAGCAGCACAGAGATATTTGGGTCACCTTTTATAAAAAAAAACTAAAAGATGGCACACAATTTCAGCAGATAATACAGAGGGCACATGAAATTCTTTGAAGTTTGCATCACAGGTAGATATGGTGGTGAAGAAGGTGTTTAGTATGCTCAACTTCATTGCACAGATCTTTGAGTATAGTAGTTGGGATGTCATGTTGAGGTCGTACGGAATGTGATTGAGGCCTCTTCTGTAGTACTGTGTGCCATTCAGGTCTTCTGTTATAAAATGGATGTTTTTAAATGAGAGACCATTCAGAAAAGATTTACCAGGATGTTGCCAAACAGAGGGTTTGAGATGTAAAACGACACTGGGAAGTCTGGGCCATTTTTCACTGGGGTGTAGGAATCTGAGTGGTAACCTTATTGAGGTTTATAAAAGCATGAAGGGTATTGATAAGGTAAATGACAAGGGTCTTTTCCCTAGGGTGGGGGAGTTCAAAACTAGGGGCATATTTTTTAAGGTGAGAGGAGAACGATTTTAAAAGGGCATGTGTATGGTTTGTGTGTGGAATGAGCTGCCAGAGGAAGTGGTGGATATGGGTACAGTTACAACATTTAAAAGACATTTGGAATAAGTACATTATTTGGAAAGGTGATTAGAGCCAGGAGCAGGCTAGTGAGTCTAGTTTAGTTTGAGATTATGGTCAGCATGGATTGGTTGGACCAAAGGGTCTGTTTCCACACTGTATGACTCTTCGAAATGTTAGCCTCTATTTCAAAGGGAATCAAATATAAAAATAGGAAAATCATGGTAAAACTGTACCAGGCACTAGTCTGGCCGTAGCTGGAGGAAAGTGAACAGCTTTGGGCCCCTTACATGAGGAAGGATGTGCTGGATTAGAGGCAGTCCAGAAAAGGTACACTCAGTTGATCCTGAGTGTGGAGGGAATTTCTTGCGAGGAGAGGTTGCGTAGGTTGGGCTTATACCTCCTGTGTTTTTCTTCTATATTCCTGGCTAATTCTGATTTTATTTAGATACCCTAATTATCAATCCATTGACTTTTAACTCATTTACTGTCCCAGGACGCCAGTGCTCACTAATATCCATTTGCTCCTCACAAAGTAACAAATCAAGTTGAAAACTGTACTTGTTCCCAAATCCCTTCATGGATTCCCGGTCCTGATGATTCCCTCCGCAGTCATTGCTGACTCGATAGCACGGTTTGCCTCTAAGCAGGGTAGATGTGAGGCCCACGACCCCACTGCAGGGCAGGGCTGTGGAAATTAAGACTAACTCACACTTAAGTGACCAAAACAGATCATCAGCTGAGCAACCTCCTGCATCTGCGGGATCGCACTGTGCACAAAATTGCCGCTTTTCCTACGGTACCGTGGCGGCTACTCTTCCAAAGCACGGCGTTGGTTGCAAATGCACTTTGGGGTGCCCTGCAGTCATAAGAGGTGCTATCCAAATGCAAATCTTTCAGTAACCGCGACCTCACTCTCTCTCTGTTGCCTGAGAGCACCAGTCCATTTAAAAATGGGAGTAGAGGTGGGGGGTGGTTTGTGAGGCGGTGGGGGGGGAGGAGACTGTTGGACCAAAGGTCCACTTGCCAAAATAAAAATGGCTCCCTAAAGTTGGGACTCAAGAGGTAGGCCTTTGATGTTTGTGACGTCTATGTTATAGACATGAGCCTTTCGGCTTTCAATGCAATTTCTGTGACAAGTGGTCGAATGGTACCACATATGATCTCATCGAGTTTAGGGGGATGGTGCCCAGATGAGAACATTTGTCTGCAGCGTGGCTGTGTAGAATGATGTCATTGCCATTATCCACCTCCCAGTGTAGTATTTCCAGATGTGGATGTATATATTTATATATATGTCTCATTATTCCACATCAGCCAATTTCAGGTGCCCAAGCCATTTTTAGTTTTGAAATAGGAAAGAGTCTTTGAATCCCTCTACATCTTAATAGGTTCCATGAAGTCTGCAATTTCCTGCCAGTTTCATATGTGGGAACTCGCTGATACGGTTTTGGTAATAGGATGGCATTTGATGCCAAGATTCACAACGAGGATTAATATGGATGATGCCAGGCGTGAGCAGTTATAGACATCAGGAGCGGCACAATGGCTCAGTGTTGCTGCCTCACAGCACTTGCGGGCCCCGGTTCGATTCCAGCCAAGGGCGACCATCTGAGTGGAGTTCTCCCCGGGTCTGTGTGGGTTTCCTCCAGGTGCTCCGGTTTCCTCCCACAATCCAAACAAAAGACATTTGGATAAGTACGCGAATGGAAAAAGTTTGGAGGGATGCAGGAAGGTGGGGCTAGTTTAGTTTGGGATTTTGTTTGGTACAGGCTGGTTGGGCCGAAGAGTCAGTTTCTGTGCTGTGTGACTCTATGTGTAGGTTAGGTGGATTGGCCATGCTAAATTTCCCATAGGGCACAGGCTGGGTGGGTTAGCTGTGGGAAATGCAGAACCCACGTTTTAAATTCCAGATTCATGAATTGAATTTTAATTCTATCCACTGATGTGACCCAGTATTCCCAAAGTATCAGGCTGTGCATTTGGATAGTCAATTCATGGATATTACAACCATTCCCACTAGTCTTTACTCATGTCCCTTGTTGAGTGAGAGGCCTGAGATGAGACTTACATTCCTATTTCAGGTTTGTAGGCGTTAAGACACACCTCTGGAGCAGGTGGGACTTGAACCCTTGCCTCCTGGTTCCGACCCTATAAGTTTTGTAAACTTATACACTGCTGTGGTGACATCTGCTGTGTTTTCTAGACCTTTCAGCCATGAAGAGAGGTTGAGACACGTTGGCACATTTCATGGAAAACTGGATAAACAGCTGACGGGACTAAAGCAAAAGGATGTGAAGGTTGTAAGAAGCAGGAGTGGATACTTTGACCTCTGGCTCAATTCAGTCAGGGATGGCTAGGCCAACATCACCCTCATCTCATGAATGAGTCACAGGGAAAGATAAATCAGTGGCCCAGGTTAAAGCTCTGGGGAAGATGGGTTTTCACTTTGTAAAACATTGATGAGGCCACAGATGGAATATTGCATGCAGTTCTGGTCACCACAATATTGAAAGGGCATGTTTGCATTGGAGAAGGTGCAGAATAGATTCACCAGGATGTAGAGATAACACAGTGTGGAGCTGGATGAACACAGCAGGCCAGGCAGCATCAGCGGAGCAGGAAAGCCATCACACTGTGTTATCTCTGCATCCTGGTGAATCACAGTGTGGAGCTAGATGAACACAGCAGGCCAGGCAGCATCAGAGGAACAGGAAAGCCATCACACTGTGTTATCTCTGACTCCAGCATCAGCAGTTCTTACTACCTCCTCACCAGGACTTAGCCTAGGATGAAAAACCTCCATTATGGGAGGAGACTGGATAGCCTGGGTTTGTTTTCCCTGGAGCCAGAGGTGTTTCGACGGGGGCAGGGGGCGCATCTGATTGAGGGATACAAAATTATGAGAGGCATGGGCAGGCAAGATTGTGAAAATCTATTTTTCCCATGGTAGATATGTCTAAGACCAGTGGGCATCAGTTCAAGATGAGGACTAAATAATTTAGCGGCAATCTGAGAAAAGAAATTATCACACAGAGGGTAATAGGAATATGGAAAGTGCTGCCCGAGAAGGTGGTGGAAGCAGGGTGCTTTTGCAAGATTTAGGAAATATCTGGGTGAGCACTTAAAATACCAGGAATGGCAGGCTATGTCGGTCAATGGGATTCATGTAGTTTGGTGTTTGTTGGTCAACATAGACATGGTGGGCTGAAGGGTCTATTTCTATGCTGTATCTACGACTTTAAATCTCACCAAGGCTGATGATAGGGTTTAAAATTCAAGGGATTAATCTGGAATTGACACTTGCCTCAGTAACGGTGGCCATGAACGACCCTCACTGATTCACATTAAAAAAAAACCCATCTGGCTCACTGATACCTTGTAGAGAGGGAAATCCACCATACCCACAGGTAAATTGTTAACTCTTAACTGCCCATTGAAAGTGTCTAGCACGTTCAGAGGGAAATTAGGGCCCAGCAACAAATGCAGGCCTTGCCAGTGATACCTACTCACTGTAACTGAATCAAAATAAACATGGCACAGCCGACGGAATCAGCCTTTATCTGCTGGGAGCTTTTAATGCCCTCTCAGCCAAGCATAACCCCCGTGGATTAAGCCAGCATGAGACGGACCCCTCTCCAGGGCGACATGGTGGCTCAGTGGTTAGCACTGCAGCCTCCCAGCGCCAGGGACCCAGGTTCGATTCCACCCTCGGGCCACTGTCTGTGTGGAGTTTGCACATTCTCTCCGTGTCTGCGTGGGTCTCCTCCAGGTGCTCCGGTTTCCTCCCACAGTCCAAAGATGTGCAGGTTAGGGTCAATTGGCCGTGCTAAATTACCCATAATATGCAGTTTAGGTGGGTTGTCCATGGGAAGCACGGGGTTCTCGGGACAGGGTAAGGAGTCTGGGTGGGATGCTCTTCAGAGGGTCGGTGTGGACTCAAGGGGCTGAATGGCCTCTATCTGCACTGTGGTGATTCTTTGAGTGAGCCTGGATTCCTGATGCGTACCTCTGTGAATGGACTCCACACCACGCTGCTGGAACAGGTGTAAACAGATTAAAGGATTAAGTAAGAAAGCTGTTGGACACGTGTGGATAATTATAGGGTCATTTGCACCCTCAGCAGACTCTGACAAGCCCAAGGTCTGCTTAAGCATTACAGTCAATGCTGCAACTGTGCTGAACAATCGCTACAATAGATTCCATTCCCCTAAGCGCTCCAAAACCTCTAGGGAACCATATAAAAGAAGGCTTTAATCAATGGAACCACTTAGCTCTCTCAGGATGGCTACATGTTTCTGAGAAGCCAATGGAATACTTTCGAAGGCTGGGCACGTGACGGTTGTGGGAAAGTTAGAGAGAAGTGTTTCGGCCCGTAAAATTACAGTCAAGTCTATCAGGGCATGTCGCCACAGTCCCACTCCCTCATTAGAGAAAGACAGACGGCTGGGGTGGTTTAACCTGAGGGTCACTATGCCTTGGGTGAGGGGAGGGGTTGGGAAGGAGAGGACTTTGTGGTGGCCTCAGCCAATGATAGGAGTTGAACCCATACTGTTGGCCTCGCTCGCCGACTGAACTAACCAACCCCAACACTTGTACTATGAGGGGAAGGTGATGATTGGTTAGGATGGAGATTCAGCAGGAACGGTCCACAGCCAATTGGAATGCTCAGGTGCAGGTAGGCCTAAGTCCCAGAGTCTGCCTGTCAGGATCTACGGTCAACTGTTCCTGCTGTTCAGGTTCTGGAGAATGAATGTTGATAGTGGGGGATCCAACGAGACCAATGCCGAGCTCAGCTAGCAGCAGTGATCCTCAGTGTCCGGCTCCCTCACATTGGGATGTGAAATCTTTTGGCCATTGCTGTGGTGTGTTAGAGATTCCTTTGGATGAATCACTATTGGTCTGTAGAATCATAGAATGCCTACAGTGTAGAAGCAGGCCATTCAGCCCATCAAGTCCACACTGACCTTCCAAACAGCATCCCATCCATAGGCTTAAGGTGAGAGGGGAAAGATTTAAAAGCGAGCTGAGGGGTAACTTTTTCACACAGAGGGTGGTGCGTGTATGGAGTAAGTTGCCAGAGGAAGTGGTGGAGGCTGGTACAATTTGGGCAGGTACATGGATACGAAAGGTTTAGAGGGATATGGGCCAAATCCATGGAGTTCCTGTAATGTGGAAGCAGGCCATTCAGCCCATCCAATCTACACTGACCCTCTAAAGGGTATTCCAGCTTAGCCACACTCTATTCCCATTTCCCATGGCCAATCCGTGTAACCTGCACCTCTTTGGACTGTGGGAGGAAACCCATGCAGACACTGGGAGAACCTACAAACTCCACACAGACAGTCACCCGAGAGTGGGATCGAACCCGGGTCCCTGGCGCCGTGGGGCAGCAGTGCTATCCACTGGGCCACCATGGTGGGCATCCATGGCAAGCTGTTAAGCTGTCGGATTTGGGGAAGGGGGTGAGTGTGGTGAGAGCCCAGCACAAATGCCCTGAAAACAAATTATATTCCCGAAAATGGTATTCTCCAAAACATTGTATAAACAGAAGACCAGTTCAGGCTTTCTTTGTTGGTATGACTAAGGTTATTCAATTTTAACAATCCCAGTTTCTTATTAATTCAGTAAGTTTAGTCTGTTTTTTTCTTTTCCGGCTTTCTGTTGGAGTTGATATGAACTAAAATACGATCAAGACAGACATTTTATTACTGCTCAAAGGGCAGATGATGTAGCCAATTGCTGCCTGAGTAATGGTGTGTTATATAGCATCGAACAGCACTGGGAACAAAGTGGAAGTACACTCAAGCGCTGTGCACCGCACTTAAAATATTCGCACCATTACACCGCACATTCCTGAGCTCCAGATTCATAATAGGATACACGGGCACTGGAGAAGATGGAAAAATAAAAGGATTTGCAACAACGATCTCACAACTGAGTTGGTGTAGCCATGGGAAATGGTGGGACTGACTGGGATAAGGTGGGATTTGGAAAGGGGATGGGAATTTTAATGGCACAGAAAATGTTAGTCAGATGAAAGGCAAAGGGGTCTTGCTGACGGATAAGTTTCAGATCTCTCGACTTTCCAGAGGGTGGAATGTGAGAGACTAGGCTGGGGGGTGTCAGAATAGTCATAGAGTCATGGAGTCATAGAGTCATACAGCACGAAAACAGACCCTTCAATCTAACCAGCTCATGCTGACCATAATCCCAAACTAAACTAGTCCCACCTACCTGCTCCTGGCTTGCAACTGTACCGACATCCACCACTTCCTCTGGAAGTTCATTCCACACACAAACCACCCTCTGTGTAAAACATTTGAACATCATGTCTTTCTTAAATCTCTTCCTTCTCACCTTAAACAAGCACCGCCTGGTCTTGAAATCCCCCATCCTAGGGAAAAGGCAACCTGCTGTTCGCATTGTCTGAGCCCCTCATGATTTTATAAACTTCTATAAGGTCACCTCTCTATCTTCTATGTCCAGTGGAAAAATTCCAAGCCTACCGAACATTCCATACCCAGCAACATCTTGGTACATCTCTTCTGAACCCTTTCCATCTTAATAATATCCTTCCTATCACTGGGGGACCAGAACTGGACACAATATTCCAGAACAGGCCTGTACAACCTCAACATGACGTTCCAACTCCGATACTCAAAGGACTGAGCAATGAAGGCAAGTGTGCTAAATGCCTTCTTAACCATCCTGGTGAGAAAATAGACCATAAAATATTCAAGATTTGAACATGTCCGAGATAATTAGGCCAGATTCACCAGCCCAGTGCCATAAACCTTGCACTGTTACTCTCGCACAGCTCTACTCGGGGAATAAATGAGGATAGTTATTGTGGCCTACGCACTAAATCTAGCCGACAACTAACACTTTAAGGATCTACTTTCAAATCCCACCATGACAGTTGGTGGAATTTACTTTATTTTTTAGCTAAGACATCCCAAGTGATAAAAGATAGTCTCAGTGACCACGAAAATATCATCAACTAAAAGCCATTGAGTTCACTGTTGCCCTTTAGGGAGGGAAATCTGTCATCTTTAATTGGTTTGGCCTACACGTGACTCCATGAGATTTAAGAGCGGAATTAAGTCTACTCCATCATTCAATTATGGCTCAGATGTTTCTCAGCTCCATTCACCCCATAATCCTTGATCCCCTTGCTAAACAAGAACCTACCTGTCTCCGTCTTAAGGGCACCCAATGACTTGACGTCCAAAGCAGTCTACAGCAATGTATTGTAATACGCCACCTTTACCAGTCTGGTTCGATATGTGGCTCCAGACTGACAGCAATGTGGCTGACTGTTAATTGTCCTCTAGACATGGACAATAAACATTGTGGGAGTCAGTGCCTCCTATATCCTGTGAATGAATGAATTTTAAAAATACAAACAGGCAGGAAGAGTTCCCTGATTCTACCTGGCAACCCTGCTGAGATTCTGATTGGCTGTGGCTCACATCTTCCCCACAATGCTCACCCCTGTTTGGCCAGCAGCCACATGGGAATATCACATTCCCCACTAAGCTACGGGTCATCCTGACTGTGAACAGTATCACTGTTCCTTCGGTGTATTCAGGTGAAAATCCTGGAATTCCCTCCCTAAGGGTAGTGTGGTGTCTTTGCCCCAACATGGACTGCAGTGGTTCAAGGAGACAGCTCATCCCCACCTTCTCAAGAATCAGAGATTCTGGTCTTGTCTTTGACAACTAGGGCCCTGAACAGAAATAAGGAACAGGGAGATGGGGTGGCTCACTGGTTAACACAGCGCCAGGGACCCGGGTTCGATTCCACTCTCAGGCAACTGTCTGTGTGTCTGTTGTATATTCTCCCCGTGTCTGCGTGGGTTTGCTCTGGGTGCTCCAGTTTCCTCCCACAGTCTAAAGATGTGCAGGTCAGGGTGGGTTGACCATGCTAAATTGCCCAGTTGGCATGACTTGCAATGCATTGTGACACCATCGGCCTGGGTTCAATTTCTACATCAGATGAAGTGCTCAATCTTGTCCCTAACCTGATGCACGGTGACTGTCAGGTTACAACATCCCTGGCTCAGTGGGACTATGTCAACTTTACAACATTCCAGTGATTCCCAAAACAGTTATGTGTCTTTGGGGGGTTAAAATCAGGCAGCTAATCCCATTCGGAATGATATCTGCCCTCTGATTTGACGTTTTCATTTTTAAGTTCCTCATGCTGAAGATGGAAAGAAAAGCACTCAGACTAAATCATTGGCCAACAACATGCTTTTCCAATTCAGAGAGGTAAATCTGCCTGATTACAGGTTCAAACAATCAGAAAACCAGGGCACAAATTGAGATCTGATTACAAAAGCTGTTGATCCGTTCTCATTTCCATATGCAACCTTCCGTCCGACAAGTTGGTGGATTGCAGAGCCGAAATGTAAGCAGTCTGGTTTTGATTCAGGCAACATTGCTGCGGAGTGGGATGGAGCTGGAATGGGGAATGGGCCCCTTACACTTAGGTAAGTCCTTAGAATCCATGTGAGGTGTAAAATCCCGGAATTAGGTCTTTGTCTCCCTCCAACTCCCTCCTGTCTTCTCCCAACCATGAGGACTCAGGGCCTGTAGCTATATTGTGACTTGGTAACATGGTACTTACATTACAGGAGGTTCACTAGGTTGGCTCTGGATTTGAGAGGGTTTTCTTATGGGTAGATCTTGAGTAGACTGGGACTATACTGATTGGAATTTAGGGGTGTCTTATAGAAACACATAAAATTATGAAGGAAATTAGAAGGATTGAAGCAGAAAGGCTGTTTCCACTGGTGGGTGAAACTAGAACTAAAGGGGCATAGCCTCAAAATAAGGAGGAGCAGATTTAGGACTGAATTGAGGAGGGACTTCTTCTCCCAAAGGGTTGTGAATCTGTGGAATTCCCTGCCCAGTGAAGCAGTTGAGGCTTCCTCGTTGCATGTTTTTAAGGCAAAGTTAGATTTTTGAGCAGTAAAGGGATTAAGGGTTTATGGTGAGTGGGCAGGTAAGTGGAGCTGAGTCCATGAAAAGATCAGCCATGATCTTATGGAATGGTGGAACAGGCTCGGGGGGCCAGATGGCCTATTCCTATTCCTGGTTCTAACAGTCTCGGGGCATAGGTTCAAATCCCACCAGAGCAGATGGTTAAAGTTCTAATTCAATTTCAAATAAAATCTGGACTGTGAATGTTTGTCTAATGGTGACAAAGTAATTGGTCAATGGTTGGTTAAAAGCCCATCTGGTTCATTAATGCCCTGTAGGGAGGGAAATCTTGTAATAACTTCATGGCCATGTCACTGGGCAATTCGTCAGAATGTGCAAGCTGATCTTCTGGGGCTATGGGTTCAAATCCCACCAATGGTATAGGGTCATAGAGACATATAGCACAGAAATTGACCATTCAGTCCAACTTGTCCATACCAACCAGATATCCTAAATTAATCTTATCGCATTCAGCCCACATCCCTCTAACCCTTACCATTCATGTACCCATCCAGATGCCTTTTAAATGTTGTAATTGTACCAGCCTCCACCACTTCCTCTGGCTGGTGAAATTTGAATTCAGTTGATTAAATCTAAAAATTAGATTCGGTAAATGGTGATCAAGCAGCCGTTGGAAGTTGTAAAAAACCTATTTGGTTCACCCACATTCTTTCGAGAGGAAAACCTGCTATCCTTACCCAGTCCGGCCTATGTGTGACTCCAGGTCCACGGCAACATGACTGACAGCGCACTGCCAACTGGAACGATCTCGCAAGCCGTTCAGTTAAATTATTTTTAAAAGCTGCTGTGTTTTTGCTTTTAAATTATGTGGTTAGTGGTATGCATCAATCCCACTGGGGGTCAGTTTAACTGAGGTAGCTGGGATAGTTAGTTTGCAAAGCAGTGTGATGCCAACAGCGCGGGTTCAATTTCCATCATGGGCTGAGGCTGCCATGAAAGACTCTCCTTCTCAACTTGTCCCCTCACCTCAGGAATGGTGGCCTTCGGGTTAAATTGCCACCGGTCATAGAGGGATGCAGCACGGGAACAGACCCTCTGGTCCAACTTGTCCATGCCAACTGCATATCCTGAATTAAACTAGTCCCCTTTGCCAGCGTTTGGCACATATCACCCTAAACCCTTCCTATCCATGTACCCATCCAGATGCCTTTTAAATGCTCTAACTGTACCAGCTCCCTCCACTTCCTCTGGCAGCTCATTCCACATATGCACCACCCTCTGCATGAAAAAGTTGCCCCTTAGGCCCCCTTTAAATCTTTCCCCTCTCACCTTAAACCTGTCCCCTCTAGTTTTAGACTCCCCTACCCTTGGGAAAAGAGCTTGTCTATTCACCCTATCCAAGCCCCTCATGATTTTACAAACGTCTGTAAGGTCACCCCTCAGCCCCTGATGCTCCCAGGGAAAATAGCCCCAGCCTATTCAGCCTCTCCCTGTAGCTCAAACCCTCCAACCCTGACAAGATCCTCGTAAATCTTTTGTCTCTCTCCAATGGGAGAGCAGCTCTAATATCTGGTAAGAACATGGTAATTCCACTTGACTAGATCCCACATCCCATGAAAGGATCAATAAACTCCCCTTTGGCTCTTCTGCAAAATGTTTTTCCAGACCTATCTCCCTGCCAGGTTTGGCCTGTGACTCACTCAAAACCCTGCCTGAATTTGAACTCCAAATAGTACCTACCCTCAGCCTGAGGAATATTTCCCCGGCTGCAAAAGTGCCACGTAAATGTTTCTCTGCTCTATTCATTCACCTGAGTCAGGTTGGGTCTCAAATGTACCTCTGACAGTGCTGCACTCTGACTGTGTTTTGCAGGAAATGCCAACTTCATTGCCCCTGTTCGAAGTCCAGGGCATTCTGACCCAGCGCGCCAATAATCCACTCAGACTGGCACACAATGCAATGGCAGAGCCACAAGTAGCATTTGGTAATTGTCGCCTTGCCCAGGAGCAGTCGTACAGTCTGGGAGTCCAATCTCACTTGGGTTGTTCCAAAGATTTTCCATTTGTTTTTGGTAAAGTGGAAGGAGGAACAGTTCAATGGTGCGCAGAACATGGGAGTTACAAACTTACCCCTTTCTTCTCAATGTAACAGAACACTAGCATATGTGGGCTGCTACAAATAACATTTTCTTGTGTGTTGCTCCAGTCTGAATCCCCGAAGGAGATGACTGAATCCTGCAACGGCCCCACAGGCAGAATTATTGTGTTTTATTTTTCATGTCTGAACTATTTTAGGAAGCACTTTGAATCACAATAAAAAAACATGGATAGCGGCTACTTTAAAAAGGAAAAAGACAAAATATTGCCGTCTGAATCTATTGCATGTCGATTCCTGCAAATCTCTGTTCCGTGTATAATATCTTCCGGCAGACATGTGAAGGGAAAGGGATTTCTGGGAGCGAGTTGTTGGTTACAACCCCAGCCCAACTCTCAGAGGGAATCAATCCTGTCTGGGGAGTTATTCTGGTTGCCTGGTGCCTGACTGCTGTGGGGTTCAGTGTCATGTGAGTGGCTTATCGACAGTGTGCCTGAGACAGCCACATAGTCAGGTTTCTGCACCTCACCCCCTAACCTTCCACCCCCACCTAAGCCATCCCCGATACACATTAAACACTCAGACCCTGGAAAAATATGTCTCACGCTCATCTACACACAATGTACCAACGCATCCATCCATCATCTTTCTATCCATTATCATTCTTTCTTTTTATCTATCTATCTATCTATCTATCTATCTATCTATCAATTATCATTCCTTCTTTCTATCTTTTAGTGTATCTATTTTATCTCTCTATCCTTTATCATTCTTTCTGTCTGTATATCTACCTTTCTATCAATCTCTCGATTGTTTATTATTCTTTCTGTCCATCTATGTATCTATCTTTCTATCTATGCATTTTGATTCTATCTATTTATCTATCTATCTATCCAATATTATTCCCTCTGTCTATCTATCTACCTATCTATCTATCAATCATCATTCCTTCTAGCTATCTTTATGTCTATCCATCTATCTCTCCATCCTTTATCATTCTTTCTGTTAGCCTATCTAACTATCTATCTATCTTTGTCTCATTGGTTTTATAGTTTACCGAAACTCATATCATTCCGAACTGTTTATTATTGGCAGATTCCCAGCACAGGTGCTTGGGTTGATGGTCAGAGACTGAAAGCCATCGTTTCATTCAGTTTCTGCTGGGAATTCCCATCGCTGCATGTCATTGGCCAGAGAAAACATTAATCCTGCTCCCATGCGACTGCCAGTTGAAGCTGGGAGTAATCACTGGGAGACCATGAGTAGTCGCAGTCAGTAACCATGAGATTTCTGACATCTGTAACTCATACACCTTGACAGAGAATCAGATCAGGTGGAAGGGGCTAAGAGGATGTCTACACATTAAGAACAGATTGCATCTCATAGTTAAACACTGCACTGCTTTGGCAGGCGTGACATTGCAATTTTCAAATCAGAACAAAATATAGATTCCAACTAGTAAACAAAGAGATATTTGAAACATTGAGGTAAGTGATGTCAGACTCAGCAAATAGGCAGAATGCCTTCAGTTTTGTATCTAATGACAGTGTCAAGTGCTGTAGGGTCAGGTGTCATAAAGAGAGAATACAGGATTTCCCTGTTCTGTAGCCCAGTAATTCACTGAACATGTCACCCAACACACTATTTGCTGGAATTCTTTAGCAACCAGAATTTCTGGAAGTCAGATTGTTTTCAATAGCCATTCAGTGTTCCCATGATGCATTCTTTAAAACAAAACAATAATAACAAAGTAGACTGAGGTAAGGTTGAATAGATCAGGCCTTGAATCATTGGAATTTAGAAGAATAGGAGACAACCTTACCGAAACATACTGGATTATTAAGGGGAGACGTGGAGTGGAGAGGTTGTTTCCCCTTGTGTGGGAGAGCCTAGGACCAGAGGGAACAATCTGAAAATAAGGGGTTGCCCATTGAACACAGAGATAAGAAGCAATTTCTTCTCTCTGAGGGGAGTGAATCTGTGAAATTCTTTACCGCAGAGGGCTGTAGAGATTGGGTCGTTATGTATATTGAAGGCTGGGAGATTTTTAATCAGTGAGGGAATTAAGGATCAAGCAGGGGAGGGACATGGAGAATGATCAGATCAGCCACGATCTCAACGAATGACAGAGCAGGCTCAATGGCCTAACTGAGCTACTTCAGCCTTCGTGTTTTACGCTGATGGATCGCAAATCCAAGTGCTTCAGTTTTACATTGAGACGATTAAATTTTTTGGGTTGGTTTTGGGTTATTGTGCCTGAACAAAGATGTACTGCTCGGAGCAACTGTCAGTCAATCTAACAGCTTTATGTTTTACAAAATGTGTCAGTAGATCATGGTGTTGACCTTGTTTCCAGTTGTGGGGGTTTTATTTTGATATGTTGTTGTACTGAGGGCTAGCCAGAAGCTTGGCCGCTCTCCTACAATGATTCCTGTATCCCTCTCTATGCTTTCATGGGATGTGGGTGGCACATTGACTCCCTCAATGTTTATTCTCTAACTCTAAATGCTCTTAAACTTGAATGCCTAACTAGAGCTGTTTCAGGTCCGCTCTGTGGGCATTAGTGAACCAGAAGGGCTTTGATATCATGGGCAACATCACTGAAATGAGTTTTATTTTCGAGGTTTACAATTTCAATTTAAATTCCACCAGCTGGTGTGTCGTGGCCTGGTGTTTTGGATTTTTTTTTCCTTTATCCATTCATGGGAAGAGGGCATCACTGATTAGGCTGGTATGCATTGCCCATCCCTAAATGCACAGAGGGCAGTAGAGAATCAAATACATTGCTGTGGGTCTAGAGTCATATGTAGGTCAGACCAGGTGAGAATGGCAGATTTCCTTCCCTATAGGATATTAGTGAACTGGATGGGTTTTCCCCCAACAATTGACAATGGGTTCATGGTCATCTCTAGATTCTAAATTCCAGATATTTTATTGAATTCAAAGTCTACCTTCTACCGTGATGGGATTCAAACCTGGGTCCTCAGAACATTATCTGGGTCTCTGGATTAACAGTCCAATGATAATACCACTAGGCCATCCCCTCCCCACATGTTCCAGGAGGGTTTTGTAATGGTCTCCTCCCAGAAATAATCCTGGACACAATCTACAAATTCATCCTTGACCACCTGAATTGTCCGGTTAATGTACAGATTAAAATCACCTGTGACTACTATAATGCCCTTCTTACACCCCTCCACCATTATCCAATTTGTCCTACTGTCAGGCAATTCTTAGGGGACGAATAGGCGACTCCCACCCACAACCTCTTTCCCCTGGTATTCCTTATTTCCAATCAAATTGATTCGACATTGTCATCCACACTGTATCTGTATATCTCCTGATAACTCCACACTGATATAGTCCTTTATGACCACCCCATTTTCCTTTGTGCCTACTTTCCTGGAATATCTATTGAAAATCCCAGTCTTGGTCACCTTGTAGCCATGCCTCTGTAATAGTTACCACCTTGAATTTGTTTCCTTCTATGTGTGCCATTGACTTCTCTACTTTGTGAAAAAATCCTGCAAGCATTGAGGTAAAGAGCTTTAAGCTTTCACAGTCGGATTCAAATCTTTGTTCCACTCTTCTGCCCCTCCCTGTCACACTTTGATTATGGTTCATCACTTCACAACCCTGTACCTCTGCTCTCTCATTTCTTTTCTTTTATTTTGAAATTTCCCTTCAATTAGTCCCCAGTCGGTTAGTTTAAACTCCTATCTGCAACCCTAATGATATGTTTCGTGGACACGGGTTCCAGCACGACTCAAACGAAGCCCACCCCAATAATGGTGCAAATGTCCCAAGAATCAGAACCCATTTCTCCCAAACCAATCTCAAAGCCACGTGTTTGCCTCTCTTGTCTTATTTACCCAATATCAATTTGCACATCCCTCACGCTGTAATCCAAAGATTATTACCTGTGGTGCTGACATAAATTTAGTTTCTGCTGTAATCCCTCTACAAATCTCTTTCCTAGTCTTACCAAGTCGTTGGCACCTACATGGACCACAACATACAGTCATAGATCTGTGCAGCATGGAACCAGACCCTTTGGTCCAACTTGTCCATGCTGACCAAATATCCTAAATTAATCTACTGCCATTTGGCCCATATCCCGCTGAACCCTTCCTATTCAAGTACCCATCTAGATGTCTTTTAAATGTTGTAATTATACCAGCTTCCATCACTTCCTCTGGCAGCTTGTTCCATACACACACCACACTCTGCATGAAAAAGTTACCCCTTAAGTCCCTTTTAAATATTTCCCCTTCTCACCTTAAACCTATGTTTTCTAGTTTTGGGCTCCTCTACCCTGGGAAAAAGAGCTTGACAATTCACCCTATCTGTACCCTTCATGATTTTATAAACCTCTACAAGGTCACCCCTCAACTGCTTGTGCTCCAGGGAAAATAACCCCACTTTATTCTGCATCTCCCGATAGCTCAAACCCTCCAACCCTGGCAACATCCTCGTAAATCTTTTCATCATATCAGCATCCACCAACTCCCACATACTGCAGCTACAACGCATCAGCTGCCAAGACACCTCTATTCTAAATTACTTCATCAATTTGGACACTACATATCTTAAAATGGAATATGATGGTGCCCCTCAGTTGCAATAATGTGAACCGCTCTGCCAATCAAAAGAAACAGGGAAGAAATACCCACCAATTGCCTGTTTCCCTGTGACATCACTGTTTGGCCCTGAAAGGGAGAGAGACATTGAAAGGGCTGCCTGCTGTTGGTTTCCATCCCTGGCTATCCCTGCCCCTCTCACACAGTCTGCTCTTGTCTTTGTGCAGCTGCTGTCCCTGTACTATCTCTTGCTGTTTGAGAAACTGTTTACCCCGTGCTCTCCCACCCTGTTTCCGCATGAATTCCTCTCCCTCTCTCTCATTTTCAGGCATTCAGCCTCCTCTACCTTCAGAGTTATAGGCAAAGCCTGCATCGCACATTTCCAAAAATATAGCGGCAGCATTGCAGCAATGTCCCTAGTAATCTAACGGTCCAGTCATGGGTTCAAGCCCCAGCATGGGGGCTGGTACAGTTCAAAATTCAATTAATAAAGCTCTGCAACCGAAAGCTAAGTCTTTGCGAGCAGTATACTCAAATCATAAAATTCCCCACACTGTGAAAGCAGGCTATTCAGCCCATTGAGTCCACACCAATCCTCTAACGAGCATCCCACCCAGACCCACTCCCGACCCTATCCCTGTAAACCTGCATTTCCCATGCCTTATCCACCAAACCTGCACATCTTTGGACACAATGGGCAAGTAACCATGCGCAAACTATCTAACCTATGCATTGTTGGGCACTATGGGGTGATTTAGCATGGCCAATCCGCCTAAACCTGCACATCCCTGGACACTATGGCCAATTTAGCACACTAATCCATCTAACCCGCACATCCCTGGACACTATGGCCAATTTAGCACAGCTAATCTATCTAACCCGCACATCCCTGGACACTATGACCAATTTAGCACGGCTAATCCATCTAACCTACCATCAACAACTGCCTTTGTTCATATAAATGAAAACCCACTTGGGTTCACTAATGCCCTTTAGGGAGAGGAAATCTGCCTTCCTTAATCAGTCCGGGCCTGCATGTAACTCCAGGTCTGCAGTAACGGGGTTGATTCTCAAATGTCCTCTGAAAGACCCAGCAAACCTCTCAGTTCAAGGGGCAATTAGGGATGGACACTAAATACTGACTGTGCCACTCTGTGCACAGGAAATGATTTAATGATTTGCCAGTTACCAATTGTTAAAGCATCGCCCACTCAGTAAAATAAAAGCACATCTCTGCCCCCTCGTACTCCCGGAATAATTGGACCCGCATAGGGTTTTAACACTTGCATTAGTTAAAGAACAGAAGAAATCCTTATGACTCATTAATTTGCGATCTTAGCCCCAAAAATATCTCTGTGTCAAAAATTTTGCTGTAAGGTTTGCAAATGGCTATCTTTAGGAATTGACAATTAACATGAAATGATAAATAAAGCTTGTGAAAGCAATTTAAGAGTCTCCATTTGTGTTATAATGATGGGCCTGAGCTAACTTGAGAAGCAGTTGCATTTTCAAGCGTTTTTTTTGATGTTATTACCACCAGAGTCTGACAAACTCAATCACTCACTCAACAGTTCAGTTTTGTATTGCTGTAGGATTTTGTACACATCAGGGTGAAAGATTGGAATTTAATGGATCATTTTGCCCATTCAGGCATCCAGTGTTCGGAAAGAGCATCCTCAGGGTAGCTAATATGCCCAAAGACAGACTCAATCTCCATCCGAGAAGCTGCGGGGAAGTGATTATATCCTGAAATGAACAAGATCTAAGCCAATATTCTGGGGATGCGGGTATGAACCAACCCACCATGGTCTATTGTAATATTTAAACGCAGTAGAAATCTGACCAACAAACGTCTTTCAGGGCAGGAAATCTGTCGTCCTTACCTGACCTGCCCTACATGTGACTCCAAGTCCACAGCAATGTAGCTGACTCTTATCTGCCCCTTGAAATAGCCAAGCGAGCCAACCAATCAAAGATGGGCGATAAACGCTGACCTTGTCACGTCGCATAAAAGAAATTTTTAGAAAAACCTCTTGTGTCCCCCAAATATAGACAGGTTGGTGAAGAAGATACTTAGCATGCTTGCCTTCATTGCTCAGACCCTTGAGTAGAGGAGTTGGGACATTGTGTTGAGGTTGTACAGGACATTGGTGAGGTCTAAACTGGAATATTGTGTCCAGTTCTGGTTGCCCAGTTATAGGAATGATATAATTAAGCTGGAGAGGGTTCAGAAAAGATTTACCAGGATGTAGCCAGAAATGGAGTGATTGTGTTATAGGGAGAGGCTGGATGGACTGGGACTTCTTTCCCTGGAGTGTAGGAGGCTGAGGAGTGAGCGTATAGAATTTTATAAAATCATGAGGGGCACAGATAAGGTGAGTGGCAGGTGTCTTCTCCCGATAGTGGGAAATTTCAAGACTCGGAAGCATGGTTTTAAGGTGAGAGGAGAAAGATTTTAAAAAGTTGTGAGGGATAACTTTTTTACACAGAGAGTGGTTTGTGTGTGGAATGACCTGCCAGAGGGAGTGGTGGGTGTGGGCACAGTTACAATGTTTAAAAGGCATTTGGATAAGTACATGAATAGGAGAGGTTTGGAGGGATATGGGCCAAGTGCAGGCAGGTGGGACTAGTTTAGTTTAGGATTATAGTCAGCATGGACTAGATGGGCTGAAGGGTCTATTTCTGTGCTGTGTGATTCTTTGTCTCTGTAAATATGCCTCCATACTGGTTTTAAAGGAGCAGTTCCCTTTGCAAACGATGCATTCAGGGTCACTAATGCCTTTGAGGGAAGGAAATCTGCCATCCTTACGCAGTCTGACCTATATGTGCCTCCAGACCCATAGCAAGGGGGTTGACTCTTAACTGACCTCTGAAATAGCCAGAGGCACCTGTCAGTTCAAGGGCAATTGTCCCTAATTGCCCCTTCAGGTAAATGCCTCCTTTGGTTATTTCAGAGGGCAGTTAAGAGCCAACCACATTGCTGTGGGTCTGGAGGATGTTGGAATCTAGAGGATTGGGAAGCCGTTAAAAACCAGCAGAGGATAACTAAAACAATCAATAAGGGAGGAGAAGATGAAATACAAGGCTAAGCTTGTTGGAAATACAAGAGAAGATTGTAAAAATTTTTTCAGGGAGGTAAAAGCTAGTTAGAGGCAAGAGTGGACATTAGACAAAACATGGCTAGAGAAAGTAGTAATGGGGAACAAAGAAATGGCAGAGGAACCGAACAGGTACTTTGCATCAGTTTTCATAGTGCAAGGCACCATCAGCATACCAGAACTTCCAGCGATTCAAGGGCAGAGATGACTAGAGCGACCATCACTGAGGAGAAGGTACTGGGGAGGCTGAAATGTCTGAAAGTAGATGGACTATACCTCAGGGCTCTGAAGGAGATAGCTGAGGAGACTGTGCAGGCATTGGTGGTGATCTTTCAGGAATCACTGGAGTCAGGGAGGGTCCCAGAGGACTGTAAAATGGATAATGTAACAGAACTGTTTAAAAAGAGAAGGAGGCAAAAGGCAGGAAACTCTAGGCAGGTCAGCATGACCTCCGTCGTTGTTAAGATTTCAGAATCTGTTATTAAGGATGTGATTGTGGAGAACTTGGAATTGCATGGCAAAATAGGGCGGAGTCATCAAGACTTCAACAAGGGGAGGTCATGCCTGAAAAATGTGTTAGAATTCTTTGAGGAAGTAACAATTAAGTTAGACAAAGGAAAGCCAGTGGATGCAATCTATTCGGATTTCCAAAAGACCTTTGAAAAGGTGCTACACAGAAGCTGCCAAATAAGATAAGAGCCCATGGCACTGGGGGCAAGGTACTGGCATGGATAGAGGATTGGCTGACTGGCAGAAGGCAGGGTTAAAGAGGTCTTTTTCAGGGTGGCAGCCGGTGACGAGAGGAGTGGTCAGTGTTGGGACCACGACTGTTCATGTTATACATCAATGATCTGAACAAAGGACTGAGGCCGTTGTTGCTAAGGCTGCAGATGACACAAAGATATGGGGAGGGGCAGGTAGTGTGAGGAAGTGGTGGTCCCTTTGGAAAGTAAACAAGGGTGGGGAGGGAAAAGTGTTTTTGGTGTTGGGGTCGGATTGCAGATGGCGGAAGTGTCGGAGGATGATGCGTTGTATTCGGAGGTTTCTGGGGTGGTACGTGAGGACGAGGAGGATTCTGTTTTATTGCGGGGGAGAGGGTGTGACGGATGAGTTGCAGGAAATGGGGGAGACACGGTCGATGCCCCTACTGGAACTGTGGAGAATAGCAGCACAGTGATTAAGACAGTGGTCTAGTAAGTCTGGCCTAATTAATTGAGATAGTTCCAAATGCTACTGGACAATCTCAAGTAAGTTCGTCGATGAATCAGAAGTTCTAAACCTATCAAAGGTTATGGCGACCTGGAAAGGCCAAACCTTCAAATAACATATACTGGTAACGTACACTTCAAAATGGAGCTCCTGTATGTTCATTTCTGTGCTTTATAGGTTTCTCTCCCTGGGGGCCTTGAAACTATTGGATTGCCACAAAAACACAGTTCATGGTGATGGTATATACATAGCCGAAAGCAATGATGGATGTAGCAAACAGTGTCAGGGCTAGTGTATATAATATCAACCAGTAGAAGCCCTAC
This sequence comes from Stegostoma tigrinum, assembly GCF_030684315.1. Classification (NCBI taxonomy): domain Eukaryota; kingdom Metazoa; phylum Chordata; class Chondrichthyes; order Orectolobiformes; family Stegostomatidae; genus Stegostoma; species Stegostoma tigrinum. The sequence goes on from NC_081392.1 coordinate 6,298,382, forward strand.
AGCAGAGAAGCAAGCCATTCAGCCCATCGAGACCACACAACCTTCCGAAAAGAATCCCACCCCGACCTGTATCCCCAAATTTCCCATGGCTGACCCACCTAACCTGCACATCTGAGCAATTTAGCATGGCCAATTCACCCTAACCCCCACATCTTTGGGCTGTGCGAGGAAACTAGAGCACCTGGAGGAAATCCCACAGACACGGGGGGAGAACACACAAACTCTACACTGACGGTTGTCCGAGGGTGGAATCAAAGCCAAGCCTTTGGCACTGTAAGGCACCGCTGCTGACTGCTGAGCCAAGGTGCCAACCCAAGAGTGAACGCTTGGCATGGCAGGAGTGTAGAAGCATCTGGGACGATCCATCTGCTCAGCGAGCTAACACAAAAGATGAACCGAAGGACTATTGGGAAATCATGGCGCAGGCTTGAAAAATCGAGTGTGTACGCTGAGGAGGTAAAATTACCTTGTTCTGGACACTCTGAGGCAATGAAGTCAACAAAGAGGAACTTCTTTAACTCCTGGGAAGGTCTTGGAAACCACTTCTGAGCAGATTCCAAGATGGCGCCCATTGCATACTGGTGAGGCCAGATTGCGACATTCTTACCTCAACCACCTTTAATGGGGGCTAGGACAGAGAAAGCTATGTTTCACAACCCTGCCTGTGCTACCGACCCTTCTCCCTTGCTCCTTCCATCGATTCCCAGCAGCAGGTCACTGTCTCGCTCTTCAGCATAGGCTGCCCACTGCTCCCTGAGCATCGCCAAGCTGGTGCACCTTGGGTTGAATGGTGGCATCCATTTCCCATGTTTCCCAGGGAGAGTGAAACCCCTCTATGCCTGCCTTCTGTAGCAACGTTGCTTAGTTCCCAGAGTTGGACAAGGTCAATGCCTTCAGGCTTTGTTCGTTCCCAAGTTGGGAAAGAAAGGAACTGGCATCTGTAAGTCTGACAGATTTATACATGGAGACTGGGAGCAGTAATAAATATCTACATTTAAATAAGATCTAAACTGTTTTACATTAAAGCCTGTGGTTATGCATTGAACAGATAAAACACCATTATACAGTAATGAAAACCGTAACAAATCAGGCCTTGCCTGAACCAACTTAAAATTCAAAATGAATTTACTTCTTGCCTTTTTCTCCTGACATCAGTACACATATTTAAAGCCTCACAGATATCTTTCAAATATTTTGGCATTCAGGGACAATTAACCCTTTCATTCTACCCAGCTGCATTTTCTTTACCACATTTCAACTGCTAATTCCATGTGATGTTATTCGAGCCACGTTTTCCCTCTGGGAATCAGTCGCCATTATTTCAGTAACTGTTTTGCGCTTTCCACTTCATTCACAGGAAAAGGGGAGGGAGGGGTGTGCAGCGGGGGCTGTCAATGCAAAACACAACCACTTAAACTGTCGGCAAGACAAACGCCGACAAAAACAGAAGTTGCTGGAAAAGCTCAGCAGGTTGGAGGAGAGAAATCAGAGTTAACATTTCATGTCTGGTGACCCTTCCTGAGAACTGATGGTAACGAGGAAGATGTCGTAGAAGATAGGGCAGGGGGAGAGGATAAAGAGTAAGTGAGAGGCGAGGATATAACCCAAAGAGAGAGAAGAACAATTTGACTGACAAAGGATTGGATAGCGATCTGGGTGGAAGGGTGAATAGCTGTTAATGCAGACTGTTAGTGGCTGGCATTGGGTTGCATGCAATAGCAAACTATGTGATGACAAGAATTGATGCGTGGGGTTTAGGATAAGGACACAGGAGAGCTCAAGTCCTAAAATTATTGAACTCGATATTGAATCCCGAGGGCTGCGGGGTTGCCAAGCGGAAAATGAGGTGTTGTCCTTCCAGCTTCACCTGAATTTCACTGGAGCACTGCAGCAAGCCAGAGACAGCGATGTTGGCCAGGGAACAGGGAGGTGTGTTAAAGGCAACAGGTAGTTCAGGGTCTTTTCTTTGTGAGCAGAAGGTAGATGTTCTGTGAAGCGGCTGCCCAGTCTATGCTTCATTTCCCCAATGTACAGGAGACCATGTTGTGAGCAGCAAATGCAGTAGACTAGATTCTGGGAAGTGCAGGTGAAGTGTTGCTTCACCTGGAAGGTATGTTTGGAAAAAAACATGAGGCTGTGTTAAAATGACCACACAAGAGTGGAGATTTGTGAGGATGGTGTCAAGTTGGGAAAATCACAGCGATGAGGGGAGATGGGGATAGGGCTGGATTTTTGCCTAGAACAGAGAAGGCTGATTGGAGACTTCATTGAGATGAACAAGAAGCTTGGACAGAGCAGATGGGTAGGGCCTATTTCCCTCTGCTTAGTAATGAGGGGTGAATGGACTAAAGTGGTTATTAAAGGATTAGGGAGAAGATGAGCGTAAAAAACAGAGTGGTAGAGGTGTGGAACTTATTGTCTGAAAGTGTGCTCAAGGTAACTCGTCTAAAACATGTCAGAATATGTTCCTGATCCTGTAACCTCTAGAGACGTGGATGAAATGCTGGAAAATTGGATTAGGCTGGGCCAGGGGCTTCGGCTCATCTTGGGCACAGTGATTTTCTTTTAGTCTCGCAAATTTTTCCACATTTTCCAGACGCATTTGGGGAGGAGGAAGGTAGACGGATGAGTGAAGAGTGTGGGGTGAGGCAGAATGTGAACTGCCCCCGAGGAGGACCTGATTCTGTTCCGTTACAGCAGACAACTGTCCCCGAGGAAAACACTGAAAAGAATTGTCCTACAGTAGCAATCTACAATCGTGGGGTTGTGCGTTAATCACATTCTTTCAAAGTGAAGGATACCCTTATTGGAAAAAAGCTACAGATTTAAAAGGTGTTTGAAATCAGTACTGCTGGAGCGAGGAAGTGCTCAGCTATCTGTATATTCCAAAAGGGGCCAGTTTATAGGCAAACTTTCAACATTGGCCTTGTGTGTAAGCTTAGGAAAAGGGAATGCTGTTTCAGAGGGCTGCTGTTGGAAATGTCCTTAACAAAGCGACTTGGCAAACATTACACACCCACTCTGGGCACTACACATTTACATGCAGAGTAAAAAGACGTGCACTTAAATAGCGCCTCTCACAGCCTCAGCACATCCCCCAAGCACTCACAATGCACAGAGTACTTTAAAGCATACTCTGTTACAATGTGCAGAGACTGGCAGCCTGCTACATCCACAAACCATAACTACCATGTAATCTGTTCCGATGATGTTATTTGAGAGGTGAGCATCAGCTAAAGGCAGGGGAAACCCCCTCTTCTTCAGTTTCTTGAATCTTGACTCTTTCATGCCATGTGGGGACCACTGGCAAGGCCCAGTGTTTGCTGACCATTCCTAACTGCCCTTGAACTGAGGGACGTGCCAGTACTATTTCAGGGAGCAGCTAAGAGTCGTCGACATTGTCTGTGCAGCAAATTGATTGTGTATCTGATCCATGTTGTAGGATCGCAGCCACCACACTCTGCAGGTTTGACGGTCGGAAGAGCTAGCTTGGTCCAGGGTCGTAGAGGAAAGCCACACACACACACACACACACACACACACACACACACACACACACACACATGCACACACACACCCACACACACACCCACACACGCTCACACACACAAGCTGGTAGCCATGGGATGCCAGATCCAGCAAGGTAGGCTGCATTAGGGTTGCTAGACCCATCCACTCCTCTGCAGGCCGCTTCCTCCCTTCTTTCCTCACCCTTTATTCACCTTATTTCTTTTTCTTTTTCTTTTTCCTTTCTGTTTTCTTTCCCTTCATCTACTTCCCACCAATGGTGGCAGAGAGGGTAAGAGCGCAGAGGAGAGAGCCCAGAGACGGACTCTTGGTGAGGTGTGACCCGGCCTGGTCTGGTACCGGGAGCCAGGGCCTCCTGTTTGTGATAGGCCCAGAGCTGGGTGCTCCTGGGTGCAGGGAGAGTGTGGGTCCTGCATGGGTGAGGGTGGTGCGGTGGAGGGGGTTGGTGACCCGGCATCAGTGGCCTGTCAGCGAGGTGAGCCCAGAGACGGCTCTGACCTTGATGCTGGGTCTGGTGCTGGTGTTGTTGGTCGGCAGGCTCAGGCCTCAGGACTCATAGTGGAGGTGGTGGAGCGAAGATGGACTTTCTTTCAGCTTTGTCATTTTAATCTTAAAATATTCCTACGGTGCTGGATTGTGGTGACCGTTGAAGCTTTTCACTGTATTTTACCATTTATTGTTGAGTACAAGTGACACTAAGTCATCTTTCATTAATTATGAGGCTAATTAGAAGTGACTAGGCAGCACGGTGGCTCAGTGGTTGGCACCGCTGCCTCAAGGCGCCAGGGACCCAGGCACAATTCCACCCTCAGGTGACCGTCTGTGTGGTGTTTGCACATTCTCCCTGTGTCTGCGTGGGTTTCCTCCGGGTGCTCCGGTTTCCTCCCACAGTCCAGAGATGTGTAGGTTAGGGTGGCTTGGCCATGCTAAATTGCCCCACAGTGTGCAGGGATGTTGGGGTTAGGTGGGCTAGATATGGGGAAATACAGGGGTAGGGGAATCAGTCAGGGTAAGATGCTATTTGAAGGGTGGCGTAGACTTGATGGGCTGAATGGCCTGTTCCCACACTGCAGGGCTTCAATGATCTATGGTGGGTGCATTGACGAAATAGTTCATCACGTTAGTAATCAGGAAGGCAAAAAGGGTACAAGGTTAAGGAAAATCCAAAGAGATTCTAAAAGTACATTAAGAGCACGAGAGGAACTCAGGAGAGAACAGGACCCTTTAAAGATCAACAAAGTCATCCATGTGCGTAACTGCAAGAGATGGGAGAGATACTGTTTGAATATTTTGCCTCAGTATTTACTGTGGAGAAGGACATAGAGACGAGAAAAGTCAGGGACTTGAATATTGATGGATTGAAAACAGTCCACATGGCAGTAGAGGAGGCACTGGAGGTCTTATTAAACATAAAGATGGATACATTTCCAAGACCTGATTAAGTGTATCCCAAGACTGGTCTGTATATGGAATGGGCTGTCAGAGAAAGTGGTTGAGGCAGGGATTAGCCACATTTAAGTAGGTACATGGATGAGAAGGGTTTAGAGGGATATGGACCAAATGTGGGCAGTTGGAACTAGCTGAATGGACACCATGGTCAGCATGGACCAGTTTGGGCCGAAGGGCCTGTTTCCATGCTGTATTACCCTATGACTCTAATCTAAGACATTGCAGGAAATGAGATTGTGGGACCCCTAGCTGAGATATTTGCCTCATCTACAGCCGTAGGTGAGGAATCAGAGGAGATTAGTAGCTGGCTAATGTTATACCTTTGTTTAAGTAAGGCTGTAACAAAAAGCCTAGAAACTAGAGACCGGTGAGTCTGACATCAGTGGTGGATAATTTGTTGGAGGGGATTCTGAGAGTAAGGATTTACATTTATTTGGAGAGTCAGGAACTGATCAGGGATAGTCAGCATAGCTTTGTGCATTGGGGATGATCTCTCACTAACTTGATTCTGTTTTTTGAGGAAGCGACTAAAAAGATTGATGAGAACAGAGCGGTAGATGTTGTCTGCATGGACTTTAGCAAAGCCTTTGATAAGGTTCCACATCGTAATCTGGTTAGTAACGCTAGATCACATGGGATTCATGGAGAACTAGCCAATTGAATGCACAATTGTCTTGATAGTAAGAAACAGAGGGTGGTGGAAGAGTGTTATCTCTTGGACTGGGGTCCACTATTGTTTGTCATTTATATAAATAACATGGAAGAGAATTTAGGAGGCATGGTCAGTAATTTTGCAGATGACACCAAAATTGATGAACAGCAAAAGCATTATCCAAGATCACAGAAGGATTTTGTTAAATTGGGCCAATGGGCTGAGGCATGGCAGACGGGGTTTAATTTGGATAAATGTGAGGTGTTGCATTTTGGTAAGGCAAACAAAGGCAGGACTTATACAACTAATGGTAGGACCTTGGGTAGTGCTGTCGAACTGAGAGACCTTGGTGCTCAGGTACAAGGCTCTTCGGAAGTTGTGTCACAAGTAAGAAGGTATTTTGCACGCTTGCCTTCATTGCTCAGACCATTGAGTTTTGGGGTTGGGATTCCATGTTGAAATTGGAGAGGACATCAGTGAGGCCACTTTTGGGTACTGTGTATGGTTCTCATCACCTTGCTAGAGGAAGGATATCATTAAATTGGAGGGGTTTCGGAAAAGATTTACAAGGATGTTGCCAGGAATGGATGGTTTGTGTTACAAGGAGAGACTGGATTGGCTGGCAGTTTTTCCTTGGAGTGTTTACGGATGAGGCCTGTCCTTATAGAGGTTTATATAATCACGAGGGGCACGGATAAGGTGAGTAGCCAAGATCTTTTCTCCTCAGGGTTGGGGAGTTCAAAACTGGAGGGCGTAAGTTTAAGGTGAGAGGGGAAAGATTTAAAAGGGACCTGAGGAGCAGCTCTTTCACACAGAGGGTGTATTTGTGGAATGGGCTGCCTGAGGAAGAGCTAAAAGCAGGTACAGCTACAACAATTAAAGGACATTGGGACAGGCCCATGGATAAGAATGGTTTAATGGGATATGGGCCAAATGCAAGCAAATGGGACTAGTTTAGTTTGGGAAACTTGGTCAGCATGGACTAGTTGGGCTGAAGGGTCTGTTTTTGTGCTGTATTAGTCCATGGCCCTTTAAATCTCTTGTGCACATACGGTGAGTGGCTGGGAGGGAAATTTCCGGGTGTGGGGGATGGTGTTCCCATGTATCTGCTGCCCTTTACCTTCTAGATGGAAGTGGGTTTGGAAGGTGCTGCCTGAGGAACTTCTATAGAGCATCTTGTAGATGGTACACACTGCTGCTACTGAGCGTCGATATAACTAACGAGCATGGCACTGTAGTGACTCGAACACCAAAAGGAAGATCGTAGGACTGAGTCACATTAAACGAGCAACTCAAAAAGGGAGTGAAATGGAGTCACAACCTTGAGACACCTGTTACCAGCAGTATCATGGCAAAGTGTAATGAATCAAATTAAATGGAATTAGCTTTAATTGGGACAACACATCCATCCTAGGACAAGCCAAACAGAGACATGCACGAAAATTCCTAGAGGCATGGCATTCCAACCGGAACTCCATCAACAAGCACATTGATTTGGAGCCAATCTACCATCCCCTGAGAAAAAGAACAGGAAATGACATCACCAACATAGGAAATGACATCACCAACCCAAGGAAACCTAAGCAGATAAATAGAAAGCGGGACATAACACCAGTGCTTCGTCGGAGGCTCACTGATGATGTTACCTGGGATGGTGACGAAACGTCTGAAAACTAACCTTCCAGCTCAGCGAGCAAACTCACATCCAGAACCTCAACCTGAGCTACAAATCTTCTCAAAGCTCGCTGGAATTAGCTTTATTGTCACGTGTACTCAAATAAGTACAGGAAAATGTTTACAAGCTGTCTTAGATTCATGTTACCTAGGTACAGATTCTTCAGTACAAATACTTAGGACAAACATTAGAAAAATCAAGAAATTAAAAGTCCAGCATTGCAGAACGTAGGAATGAATGAGGAAAATTGGGAAGGCTTAAGCAAGGGTTGGAATTCCGAGTTTTAAATCTGGGAGCAGATAAGGAAGACAAACTGAAGAAATGTTTTGGTTTGGGTTTTTGTGACTTGGGAAGTGAAGTTTCAAGGAGGAGGCGTAAGTTTGAGAGTCACCTAAAGTTCCAAGCTTCACATTTGCAACAGATGGGAGACCACACCGATCAGTAGATAATGAATGAAAGATGCACAGTGGAATCTGTCAATGTTTTGTTTACTACTGCTCCGTCAGAATGGCTTATGACATAAGTGGGGCCATGTAAATACAAATTATTTTCAGCCTGATGGGTTAGCAATCATTAATGTAATCTACAAATTCTGCACCAGAGATTTATCGAGGTGTTTCACTTCCAAGATAAAAAATGGATGTCCAAAGAGACTTGGGGGCTCTAAGTGCATAGATCTTTGTAACCAAATGCAGAAAATATCAAGAAAGGTAATGGCAATCTTGTCTTCACACTTTGAGGAGTGAAGTGTAAGGATGCAGACGTTCTGTTACAGTTATACAAAACTCTGGTTAGGTCCCATTCAGAATACTGAGTTAGAAATCCGAAAGGCCGGCATTTATACAGGAGTTGAAGCTAAATTTGTACAGAAAAGAAGGAGTCAAGTGGATGGTGTAAGCCAGAGCACCGGAATTGGATGAGGCCACTCAGCCTCTCAATCCTGTTCCATCGCAGGAGGCTGATCTAATCTCTGACACGGCTCTATTGACCCTCCTTGGAACTGTCGTGGAAGAGGGTCGGTGAGCAAAAGTTGATCCAGCTCAGCTTGCAAAACTCTGATTCCCCTCCAGAAGTCTGCAGCTTTCTCAGAAGAACCAATTTTACAGCGAAGATTGTGAAGGGTTGAAGGGCAGATTTCGACTGAGTTGAGCGTTGGAGAAGTAAAGATATTCAAGGCAAAGTTTTGAGATTGTTGCATTTTAAACCAGTGAGAATGGTAATTACTTCCCTTAAATTGTGACTGAAACGGACACGTTCTGGGATGGCGGGACGACCGATGAGGACAGATTGTGAACGCATATTCCCCTTGCGTTTTGAAGAATGAGATGGTGTTTGAGAGCAAAGGCTGCCTCAGGATAAGAGGAAGAGTTTTAGGACTGAGATGAGGAAGAATTTTTGAAGAATCTTTGGAATTTTTCACCCCAGAGGAGGTGTGGAGCTTCAGTCTTCAACGCAGAAAATAGTGACAGAATGGGCGGCAGGCTGTATGATCCTACGGCTCTATGGCTCTCTGTGATAGACCAAGGGAATGATCCAAATGAGACACGGTGGCTCAGTGGTTGGCACTGCTGCCTCACGGCGCCAGGGCCCCGGGATCATTCCCGCCCTCGGGTAACTGTCTGTGTGGAGTTTGCATGTTCTCCCCTTGTCTGCGTGGGTTTCCTCCCACAGTCCAAAGATGCGCAGGTTAGGGTGGATTAGCCGTGGGGAAATTACCCATAGTGCCCAGGGATGTGTAGATTAGGTGTACGGTTCTGGGTGAGACGCTCTGAGGGTCAGTGTGGACTTTTGGGCCAAAGGGCCCGTTGCCACACTGTAGAGATTATATGAAAACTGTGGCAGCTGGGGTTCGATATAAGAAAGCAGGAGTTTATGCATTTTGGACCGAGAAAGGACAGGTTAGGTACTCTCCAGATGGTACGAAGTTTAATACAACCGATGTTCAAAGAGATTTAGGGGCTCAGGTGCATAGATCTTTATAATCAGATGCAAGAAATAATCAAGAAAGCTAATGGAGTGCTGGCCTTTGTATCTAGAGAGCAGGAGTATAAGGTAAAGGAGTTATGTTGCAGTTGTACAAAAGCTTGGGTGGGCCCCACTTGGAGTGTTGTGAGCAGATCTGGGCACCACACCTTAGGACAGACATATTAGCCCTGGAGGGAGTGCAATGTAGGTTTACAAGGATGATACCTGGACTTCAGAGGTAATGTTAGAAGGAGCAAATATATAAAATAGGCCTACTTTCTCTAGAATTTAGAAGGCTATGGGTAATCTGATCAAAACCTTCAAGATATTAACAGGAACAGATAGCGCAGATAAAGATAAGCTATTTCCACTGGTTGGACATTATAGATCTAGAGGCATAGTTTGAGAATTAGGGCCAGGAGAGACATCAGGAAACACTTCTACACAAAAAGAGATAGAATCATAGAACCCTCCAGTGTGGACGCAGGCCGAAGAGCATCCCATGTGGACCCACCTCATCTCTGTAACCCTGCACTTACCATGACCGACCGACCCTTACCTGCACATCTTTGGACTGTGGAAGGAAACTGAAGCACCCGGAGGAAACCCACACAGGCCCTGGGAGAATGTGCAAACTCCACACAGTTGCCCAAATGTGGAATCGAACCCAGGTCCCTAGCTCTGTGAGGCAGCAGTACGAGCCACTGGGCCACCCAGATGGGCTGATAGATGTTTGGAACTCTCCCTCATAAATAACAGCAGATGCTGGATCAGTCGTGAAATTTCAACCTGAAAAAGTTAAATTGTTGCTAAGGCTGGCATTATGGAGTTAGGCCACTGATCAGTCATGACCTCACTGAAAGGGGCAGAATGGCCTACTCCGGTTCCTGTGATTCTGTGGAAGACTGATTGATAGATTTCTAAATATAAAAGATGTAATGGGATAGGGGGATAGTATACTGAGGGTGAAGATCATGGATCATTTGGATGGCAGAAGAATCCGAATAACCTTCTCCTCCAACAACCCTATGTTCCAGTGCAATAGATACCCAAACAGAAGCAGGTGATACTGACCCACAGTTGCATTCAGGCAAGTTAAAGGGGACTGTGTCTGCAAAAGCGACCGTGCTGTTGGAAGGAAAGTGTGTGATCAGCATCACATTATAAGGACACTGGATACCACTCGCTGCACTGCCAGAAGGTGCTCGGCCAACTTTAGATCCCAGTTCCTGTGAGGAACCTAATCCAGTAAACAGGCCTCTTTGTACCAAAGATCCAAGGAGGCACAGGGTACAAGGGACAGATACTGGAATGCACAGCTCTATTTCAAGCTTTAAGTTGTTTATTGGAGGAACACTGAAGTAGGAATAATAAACAAGAGCACCCCAATCTCATCGGGAATGAGCCATCTTCAGACAAAAACATAATTCTGTGATATTGATAATTACTAAATTGTGAGGGGCATGGACAGGGAGCAACATTTCCCCTTGGTGCAGGGATCAATTACCAGGAGAGGAGCATAAATTTAAGGTAAGGGGCAAGAGGTTTAGGATGGCACGGTGGCTCAGTGGTTAGCACTGATGCCTCACAGTGCCAGGGACCGGGATTTTATCCCAGCCTCGGATGACTATCCGCGTGGAATTTGCACATTCTCCCCATGGTCCGCGTGGATTTCCCTCCAAAGATGTGTAGGTTAGGTGGATTGGCCATGGTAAATTGCCCCGTGGTGTCCAGGGATGTGTGGGTTAGCCATGGGAAATGCAGGGCTATAGGGGTGTAGGTCTTGGTGTGATGCTCTTCAGAGGGCCAGTGCGGAATTAATGGGCCAAATGGCCTGCCCCTGCACAGGAGATACTATATAAATACTTGAGGGTTAGAGGAGATGTGAGGAATGTCTTCCTCATTCAGTGGGTGATGGGAATCTGGAACTCACTGCCTGTAAGGTTGGTAGAGAAAGAAACACTCATAACACTTAAGGAGTACTTAGATGTGCACTTGCCTTTCAAGGCAGTGGGCCAAGTGCTGGAAAATGTGATTAGAATACTTAGGAGGTTATCCTTGGCTCAATGGGCTGAAGGGCCCCTTTCTGAGTTGAAGACCTCTACAACTGTAGGAAGGATATAGGAGGCAAGGAATTGAATGAGAGTAGACAGCTCACTGGCAATATTATCATGAAGGATGATAACTTGCAATTGGCTTGGATTCCAGAGATATTAACACCACTATTCAAAGGGAATATTTTGACCTTCAAACCGCTCTGGAAATGATAATACAAATGACGAATTCAAAATATTTGAGCAAGTTATAAAGCTCTGCAGGCTCGAAGGGGCAAGGTTCCAGTTCCCCCTCATTCCTTGGTCCCTCTGGGAGGCCCGGGATTTTTTAAAAAATGACATTCCTTTGCATGTCTCTGTACTACCCACACCGCCCCCACCTGTCCCTCCCCCAAAGCCCAGGATATCGTATCACTGAAACTAGCCACACGATATGTGAGCATATCAGAGGTGCTGACGCACAGATGGCGTGAGATAGCAAGGCCCAGATCGTCAAAAGTGGAAAGTGCTGACAGGTCTTGGAGTGGACGTGAAAGTTATTGCAATGATTAGTTCAAACTTCAGTCAATACGAGTGCCCATTCTGAGCCTCTTGGTTGGCACATGTTGGTGGCCTCGCCAATGAAGGTATAAAGTGCAACAATTTGGACATTTCGACCATTAAGAAACACCATATTTATCATAAACCAACATAGAAAACAGGAGCAGGAGTCAGCCCTTTGAGCCTGCTGCACCATTCAATACGATCACGGCTGGTCATCCCACTCAGTCCCCTGTTCCCTCTTTCCCCTCATACCCTTTCATCCCTTTACCCCCAAAATCTATATCTAACCCCTTCTTGAAAACGTTCAATGTTTTACAAAATTGCAAACTAGAAACAATAGACCTCTCGAGCCTCCTCTGTCAATCCACAAGACTTCAGCTGTTCTAATTTTATTCACATTCCTGCATGATGGCCTCGTGATATTATTCCCAGACTATTAGTCCAGAGACTAATAGCACAACACGGTGGCTCAGTGGTTAGCACTGCTGCCTCTCAGCACCAGGGACCTGGATTTGATTCCAGCCTCGGGCAACTGTCCATGTGGAGTTTTCACATTCTCCCTTTGTCTGCATAGGTTTCTTCTGGAGTGCTCCAGTTTCCTCTCACAGTCCAAAGATGTGCAGGTTAGATGGATTGGCCATGCTAAATTGCCCGTTGTGTTCAGGGATGTGTAAATTAGGTGGGTAATGGGGGCATGGGTCTGGGCATGGGTCTGGGCCTGGATCTGGGTCTGGGTCTGGGTCTGGATCTGGGTCTGGGTCTGGGTCTGGGTGGGATGCTCTGAGGTTCAGTGTGGACTTGTTGGGCCAAATGGCCTGTTTCCACGCACTCTAGGGATTCTTTGATGAGACCCAAGTAATGTTCTGGTTCAAATCCCACCACAGCAAATGGTGGAATTTGAATTCAATAAAAATTTGAAGTTAAGAATCTAATGACGACTACGAATCCATTGTCAATTGTTAGAAAAACCCATCTGGTTCACTAATGTCCTTTAGGGAAGGAACTCTGCCGTCATTATCTGGTCTGGCCTACATGTGACTCCAGGCCCACAGCAATGTCTTTGATTCTGAACTGCTCTCTGGGCAATTAGGGATGGGCAATGAATACTGGGCCTAGCCAGTGACACCCTCATCCCATGAATGAATTTTTAAAAAATCTTACATCCCCTTGGTCATCATAAACCTGTCTTTCTCTGGTTTCTAAACATTTAATGAATCCATAACAACTGACGTTTTGGGCAGAATGTTTCAATAATTTGGCTTCAACCGCTTTTTGTGGTCTAGAATTTCAGAGGCTCCCCACGCTCTGGGCGAAGAAATTTCTTTTAGGAACGTCCCACGACAAAAAAAGATGGATTTGAAACAAATCTTCGTCAATTATCACCACTTAAATGATTTCTGGGAAAGATTGCAAGCTGGGCTGGAATTAAATTATGAAGTAAGTTCAAAGGTTTGTATAAGAATCTGTTTGAGGATACGGGCTGATGGCTTACCCATTTTGTGAGGCAATGGTTCAGTCTGTGATGGTCAGGCCTCCCTCCTAGCTGAGTACAGAGGACCCCATATTGACTGCAGAATGCTCTGGAATCACAGGTCCATTGGTTTCACCGAGCCCTTCCATTCTGGGCCAGTCAAGCTTCTTGCCTCATCTCCACACCCCTCCTTTCCAACTGAATCATAGAATTGTTACCGTACAAAAGGAGGCCATTCAGCCTCTACCCATTCTATTCCCCAGTACCAATATCTTGTCTTTCCCCCGAGAACCTTGCACACCATTTCTGTACAAACAATCATCTAATTAACCTCTTGAATCCATCATAGAATCCCTACAGTGTGGAAAGCAGCAGTCTGGCCCATTGAATCTCTACCAGTCCTCTGAAGGACTTCCCACATGATACCACTCTATCTCTGTATCCCTGCATTTCCCATGGCTAATCCACCCATCCTGCACACTACGGGCAATTTAGCATGGCCAATCCACCTAGCCTGCATATCTTTGGACTGTGGGAGAAAACCGGAGCACCCGGAGGAAACCCATGCAGACACAGGGAGAACTCAACACAGACAAGTGTCTGAGGATGGAATCCATCCCGGGTCCCTGGGGCTGTGAGGCAGCGGGGCTAACCACTGAGCCACGCATGCCACCCCACAATTGATCTTGCTACCACCACATTTCCAGGCAGCGCATTCCACACCGTAACCACCCGCTGGACTGAAAAAAAGTTTTCTCTCACATCACCCTTGCTTCTTTTGCACATCACTTTAAATCTGTGCCTCTCTCATTCTTGTGCTTTTTATGAGCAGGGACAGCTCCCTATCGACTCTGTCCAGCCCACTCCTGATTTTGAAAACTCCTAGCAAATCTCCCTTTCCACCTCCTTCTCTCCGAAGAGAACACGCCCACCTTCTTCAACCTGCTCTCATCCCTGAAATTTCTCAGTCCTGGAGCCATTCTAGTAAACCGCTTCTGCATTCTCTCCAATATGTTCACATCTTTCCTGCAACGTGCCGACCATGTGCACAAAACTCCAGCTGAGGTCTGACAAAGCGCTTGTCCTCACCAGCCTTGGACTTTATAAACTGTTGTAATCAAGAAATAGATTCGCCCAACACCTTGATAAAATCATGCGCTGTGTTTAGACCCAGATTATAGAAACAACACAAAAAAAAATTCAGCATAAATTCACCAAGATGATAACAGAGTTGAGGGATAACTCATTGCAAGCAGAAACCATGTCAACTGGGTCATAGGAATAAGTTTAGTTGCAGATTTTTAACTCTTCCCAATATTCACTCCATGTCCCCACATCAACTTAATTGGATCCCATCCCTGCCAGCCCACACCTCTGTTCTCCAAGACACAGTGTCCACCATTTTTCATTCATGAAAGCCCATTCAATATTATCAATGTCCTAAAGCTCTTAATCCCTTATACAGGGTAATGAGGGATGAGTGAAAGGCATTGAAGTGTTCAATCAGCCTCAATTGCATTGATTCAGCTCTATGGGCTGAATGGCCTGCTCTTGTTCCATTGGAGAATTTTCAGAAATTATTTGCAAGAACGTTACAAGGGATTTTAGATCAGAAGATGGACTGGAGAAATTGCACTGTTCCCCTTGAACTGAAGGCATTAGGAATATTTGTTTGAGGCGGTGCATTGATTGGATTGTAATGAAAGTTCATTAATACATTTCTATGCAGAGCTCAAGGTCTGAAGTGGAAGGATAATGTATAAGAACATAAGAAAAAGGAGCAAGAATAGGCTATCTGGCCCATCCCATCTGCTCCACCATTCAATAAGATCAGGGATGATCCTGTCAAGGACTCAGCTCCACTTACCTGCCGACTCACCCTTATTTCCTTTACTGTTCAAAATCTATCAACCTTTGTCTTAAAAACATTCAATGAGGAAGCCTCAGCTGCTTCACTGGGCAGGGAATTCCACAGATTCACAACCCTTTGGGTGAAGAAGTTTCTCCTCAATTCAGTCCTCAATCTGCTCCATTATTTTGAGGCAAGGCCCTCTTATTCAAGTTTCACTGGCCAGGAGAAACAGCCTCCCTGTTTCTGTCTCATTTATCCTCTTCATAATTTTATGTGTTTTTATAAGATCCCCCTCATTCTTCTAATTTCCAATATGTTTAGTCCCTGCCTACTCAATGTCTCAAAGTTTCACTTGCAGATCTACAGTGTGTTAGTTACGATCGGGGTGACAGCGTTTCAGTTTTATTTTCTAGTTTGTGAGTTTCCGCACTGAGAAATCTCAGGGTTTCCTTTTAGACGTGCCTCTAATGAGGGTTTAATTCCTTGGGGTAGAACTGGGGTTGACCAGTTCTATTTGTCATAAAAAAAATGTAGATGTTGGTGTGATCGCCAAGCTGTGAGGTTTGATAGCAGGCGCTTCATCCCCTTACTAAGTGACATCCTCAGTGCTGCAGAGCCTCCTGTGAAGCGAGGTTGTGCTGGTTTGAGTTTATGTGGTCTGGGCTTTGCTGCTACTGGGAGGTGCTGGTGCTTGTAGTGCATTACCAACCATTACAACGGACAGCCGGAACCAGCATCTACTGGGGAAGCAGCAAAATCCAGACCATATAAATTCGAACCGGCACAACATCACTTCACAAGAGGCTCCACAGCACTGAGGATGTCACCCAGTAATGGGATGAAGCATCTGGTATCAAACCTCCCAGCTCCGCAAATGCACCAAAATCTACAATCAGCACATGTGCTACAAATCTTCACTCAAAACCTGGTCATTAAAAAGAGCTAAAGAACAATATGCCAATGTCTAATAACAAGTTGTCTGATGACACAGAGAGTGATTTTGAGTCTAGTTTTCACCGAGATGGTGACTGTGCTGTTTCTATTGATGTGGATGATGGCTTGAAACACCTTAGACAAATTTCTTCTCATTCTTCCCTTTGAGAAAATAGTCCCATGTTCCGAGCTATCTTCACATCTGAATTTCCTCCGGAATGGAACTACTCTTGTGAACTCAGGTTCTGCAATCTCTGCCTTGAATACAACTCAACGATTGAGTTTCTGCAGCTCTCTGGTGTACATCTGTCAGCCTCTGATTAAAGCCAACCTCCCACGTATGATGGGGGTCTTCACAACTTCAATGGAACAAGAGACAAAGTGGAGGGACTGAAGGAAGTCCCTTTTAAATCCCTCCCCTTTCACATTAAGCCTATGCCCCCTAGCTTTAGGCTTGCATAACCTGGGGAAAAAGATCTTGATTATTCACCCTATCAATTCACCTCTATAAGGCCACCCCTCAACCTCTGATGCTCCCGGGAAAATAGCCCCAGTCTATTCAGCCTCCCCTTATAGCCCAAGCTCTCTAGTCCCGACAACATCCTCACCAATCTTTTCTGCACCTTTTCAAGTTTAACAACATATTTTCTATAACAGGGAGGCCAGAATTGAGCACTATTCCAAAATGACCTTCACTGATGTCCTCTACAGCCACAACACGACATCCCAACTCCTATACTCAATGCTCTGGTCAAGGTAAGCGTACCAAACACTTTCCTCACTACCCTGTCTACCTGTGATTCCACTTACAAGGAACTACGAACGTGCACCCCTAGGTCTCTTTATCTGTCAGTACTCCCCAGGGGGGTACCACTAAGTGCATAAGCCCTGCCCTGATTTGCCTTTCCAAAAATGCAACACCTCACATTTATTGAAATGAAACTCCATCTGCCAATGTTTGGCCCAGTGGCCCATCTGATCAAGGTCCAGTTGTACCCTGAGATAACCTTCTTCGCTCTCCACTGCACCTCCAAGGTTAGCATGGACAAGTAGGATCGAAGGGGCTGTTTCTGTGCGGTACGTCTCCATGAGTCTATGACATACCAACAAATTATTGCAGTACGTTCGGTAATATAATGGCATCGTCATGCTTTGGGATAAAGTTGAACTGCCTGAGAGCATAGTCCAGCAGTGACCACACACCCTTGCCAGAATGTAATCTGCTTGACTTCACTTCTGAATTATAAAGTACACCTGGACCATCCATCATCATCAAAGCAATCCCTCAGAGCCGGTTGTGAGCTCAGGTCATTCAGCATACACATTCTTGCTGTTCATTCCCATGTTGTCGATGTTGGAAATTGAGAGACTATTTAAAGACATTTCCCTTCGTTAAAAAGTTACAATTGCCACATGTTGCTTTGCAAAATAGTGCCACCTTCATTCAGTTGTACGGAGATGTTGCTACGTAATCAGGATGTCCCACAGGTTGGCGATGGTCTATGACTCGTGACATATGCTGCTCCATGCAGTGGGGCCCTAGGTTCAAATCCCAATCCTGGCCTTATCAATGGTGATCACAAAACTATCACCAAATGTTACAAAACTCTATCCTGGTCACTAATGCCCCTTTAAGGAAGGTATTTCTGCTGTACTTACCTGATCTGGACTTCTTATGACTCCAGTCTTATGGCAATGGGCTTAGTTGCCTTCTGAAATGCCCCTTGCAAGCCACAACATTCAGAGGCAGTTAGGAATGGGTGACAAAGGGGAGGCAATGGCCTAGTGATGTTGTAGCTGGACTATTCGTCCAGAGACCCAGATAATGTTCTGGGGACCTGGATTTGAATCCTGCCATGGCAGATGGTGAAATTTGAATTAAATAAATATCTGGAATTAAGGAGTCTAATGATGACCATGAATCCATTGTAAGGAAACACCCATCTGGTTCACTAATGCCCTTTAGGGAAGGAAGCTGCCAGCCTTACCTGGTCTGGCCTACATGTGACTCCAGACCCACAGCAAGGAGCTTGACTGTTGATTGTCCTCTGGGGCAATTAGAGATGGGCAATAAATAATGGTCTATCCAGCGATGCCCTCATCCTGTGAATGAATTTTAAAAATCTAGCATTGGCAATGATTCCCGTGGAGAAATAGTTTTTAAAGATATCACAACTTAATCCACATGCCATTTCTCACACCTACAATATATCAAAATTCTTTCTTTTTTCAGTAGTTCACAGGATACAGATGTCACTGGCTCGACCCAGCATTTATTGGCCGTCCCTAACTGCACAGAGGGCAGTTAAGAGTCAACTGGTATCGTTATAGACCTGGAGTCACAAGTAGGCCAGGCCAGGTAAGAATGGCAGATTTCCTTTCTTAAAGGTCATGAGTGAGCCTTTTTTGAGACTTTTTTTTGAAATAGCAATCGTTAGACTTTTTTTTTGAACCGAATTCAAATTTCACCATTTGCCTGGCTTGATTTGAACTGAGAGACAGCACAGTATGGAGCTGGAGGAATGCAGAAGGCCAGGCAGCATCAGAGGAGCAGGAAAGTTGACCCTTTTGAAGAAGGGTCCCAAGGTGAAACATTAACTTTCCTGCGTGTCTGATGCGGCCTGACCTGTTGCGTTCCTCCTGCTCCACACTGGGTTGTCTCTGACTCCATCAGCTGTCTCTGAGGATTTGAACCAAGCACCCCTGGATTAGCAGCCCAGCAATAATACCACGAGTCCATTGCCTCTCAAACATTGGAGCCTCTGTTTGAATCTGCCTGCAGTCTTACAGCCATTGCCAACAAAAGGCAGAAAAGCACAAACTCATCGACGAAGTAAGAAGGAATCAGTTCTTTGTCCCAGCTCTTTTCACAAACGCTGAAGTTTCGAATATACTTAGCACTTTCCAAAGTGTAGGCGATATTGGAAATGAGAGAAATGGGAATGGGAGGGAAGCCAATTTGCTGACAACAAGACCCCACAGAAGCAGCAAAATAAATGGCTTTAGAGCAGCTGGTTGTACAATAAAAGCTGGGCAGGTCACAAGCTTAGGACAATGGGGTCATAGGATCAGATGCAGGCTACTCTGCCGCTTGAGTCAGTTCTGTCCTTTAAAAAGATCATAGCTGCTCTAGTTGTGGATTATTATGCTGCAGCTGTACAAAACTCTGGTGTGGCCGCATTTGGAGTATTGCGTACAGTTCTGGTCACCGCATTATAAGAAGGATGTGGAAGCTTTGGAAAGGGTGCAGAGGAGATTTACTAGGATGTTGCCTGGTATGGAGGGAAGGTCTTACGAGGAAAGGCTGAAGGACTTGAGGCTGTTTTCATTAGAGAGAAGAAGGTTGAGAGGTGATTTAATTGAAACATATAAAATAATCAGAGGGTTAGATAGGGTGGATAGGGAAAGCCTTTTTCCTAGGATGGTGATGGCGAGCACGAGGGGGCATAGCTTTAAATTGAGGGGTGAAAGATATAGGACAGATGTCAGAGGTAGTTTCTTTACTCAGAGAGTAGTAAGGGAATGGAACGCTTTGCCTGCAACGGTAGTAGATTCGCCAACTTTAGGTACATTTAAGTCGTCATTGGATAAGCATATGGACAGACATGGAATAGTGTAGGTTAGATGGGCTTGAGATCGGTATGACAGGTCGGCACAACATCGAGGGCCGAAGGGCCTGTACTGTGCTGTAATGTTCCATGTTATATGTTCTATGTTCTATGTTCTATGGATTCGACTTCACATCTGCCTCCCAAAATCCTCAACTCCCTTAAACATAGAAACATGGGAAACAGGAGGAGGCCATTCAGTCTTTTGAGCCCACACTGTCATTCAATATGATCATGGCTGATCCCAACTCAGTACCTTGTTCCATCTTTCTCCCCTATGCCTTTTAGCTGTAAGAATCGTATCTACCTCCTCTTGCAAACATTCAGTGTTTTGGCTTCAATGATTTGCTGTGGTAGTGAATTCCACAGACTCCCCGCTCTCTGGGTGAAGACATTTCTCCCCCTCCCAGTCCTAAATGACCTACCTCCCTTATCAACCAAAAATCAATCCATTGAACATATTCAATAACTCTGAGCTTGCCACTCTCTGGGGATGAGAATTCGAGACTCCTGAGCCTCTGAGAGAAAAATGTTCTCTTTTCCATCTTAAAAGTCAGACCGTTTGTTTTTAACCAGTGTCTCCCCAAGATGGGAAACATCCCCTCAGTTTCCGCCCTGTCAAGCCCCCTCAGGGTCATCTATGTTTCAAGCATATTACCCTTCATTTTTCAAATTTTCAACCTACTCAATCTCACTTCAGACTTTTATCCCGGTGAATGAATCAATGAATCTTTTCTGAATGACTTCTAATGCGATTACATCCTTTTTCAAATAAGGAGGTTAAAGGGGTGGCGCGGTGGCTCAGTGATAGGCACTGCAGCCTCATAGCACCAGGGACCTGGGTTCGATTCCCACCTCAGGCAACTGTCTGTGTCGAGTTTGCACATTCTCCCCGTGTCTGCATGGGTTTCCTCCCACAGTACGAAGATGTGCAGGTTCGGAGGGTTGGTCATGTTAAATTGCCTGTGGTCTTCAGGGATGTGTAGATTATGGTGGGATGGGTCTGGGTGGGAT
This sequence comes from Stegostoma tigrinum, assembly GCF_030684315.1. Classification (NCBI taxonomy): domain Eukaryota; kingdom Metazoa; phylum Chordata; class Chondrichthyes; order Orectolobiformes; family Stegostomatidae; genus Stegostoma; species Stegostoma tigrinum. The sequence continues at coordinate 6,319,126 of NC_081392.1, forward strand.
GCTCTGAGGGTCAACATAGACTTGTTGGGCTAAAGGGCCTGTTTCCACACCGAAGGGATTTTTTTTTTAAAAAAAGGCTGTACACAGTATCTCAGAGGTAGCCTCACCAAGTACATCTGCAGTAAAACTTCCCTACTCTGTTATTCTATTCCCTTGGCAATAAACATCAATCATAGAATCCCTACAGTGTGGAAACAGGCCCTTCGGTCCAAAAAGTGTACACCAACCATTAGAGCATCCCATCCCCCTACATCCCACCTAATCTACACATCTCTGAACACTACAGGTAATTTAGCACGGCCAATCCACCCTAACCTGCACATCTTTGGACTGTGGGAGGAAACCCACACAGACATGGGGAGAATGTGCAAACTCCACACAGACAGTCACCCGAAGATGGAATTGAACCAAGATCCCTGGCGCTGTGAGGCAGCAGTGCTAATCACTGAGCCACCACGCCACCCTAATTCCATTTGCCTTTCTAATCGCTTGCTACATCTACAGACTAACTTTTCTTGATCCATGTCTCTGATCAACCAGATCCCTCTCTGCTGCCGGGTCCTGCAATCTCTTTGCAGTTCCAAAGACAACATGGTGGCTCAGTAGTTAGCACTGCTACCTCACAGAACCCAGGGAACTGGGATTTATCCCGCCCTCGGGCAACTGTCCGTGTGGCATTTGCATGTCCTCCCCATGTCTGTGAATTTCCTCCCACAGTCCAAAAATGTGCGGGCTAGGTAGATTGGCCATGCCAAATTACCCCATAGTGTCCAGGGGTATGTGGATTATAGTTCATAGAATTGTAGAGTGTAGAAGAAAGCCATTTGGTATTATGAATCCATACTGACCCTCTGAAGAGCATCCCACCCAGACCCAGCTTTCTATCCTTGTAACTCTGCATTTCCCATGGCCGATCCACTTACCCTGCACAGCTTTGAGCTGTTAGTCTAGCCATGTGAAATACAAGGGTAGGGTGGGGATCTGGGTGAGATACTCTTCAGAGGGTTGGTGTGGACTGGATGGGTCAAATAGCCTGATTTCACACTGTAGTGATTCTATGGTTTAACAAGTATACTTTTTTTAAAAATCCCTCCTCCCAAAGTTGACAGCTTTTCCACTTTGTACTCCATCTGTCAACTTTTCTCCCCACTCCCTTCACATTTCTATTCCGCTCTACAAACTCAATCTCCCTTTAACAGCATACTTTCCTGTCTATCTTGGCATCATCAAGAAATGTAGCTATTGTGTGTTTGGTCCCTGCCTCCATATCACGGATAACGATTATAAAGAGCTCAAGTCCCAAGTCTGACTCCTGAGACACGCCATTACTTCCAGTTTTCCAACCTGAAAATACATCTTCTATTCTGTACCCTCTCCCCTCTGTTGGATAACCCATCCGTTACCATTTCTACTGTCACTCTCTACACCATGAACTCTGGCACCTTTCAGAAATCTAAGTCCACCACATCTACAGGTTCCTCTTTGTCTATTTTGCTTAACAATTCCTCAAAAAAAACTCCCATAATTTTTCTTTCACAAGACCTTTGCCTGACCAGATTATGACTGCCCTGACGTATCCCCCTCAAAAATGGAAGCAAACGGTTTCCCTATGACTGAAGTTAAGCTGACTGGCCTACAATTTCCTTTCCTGAAATGGTGTTGCATCAGTTATTCACCAGTCTGCCAGGATCTGTCCAGAATTGAAGTGATTTTGTAAGATTATAACTAGCTACTCTAACAAGCAGTTAATAATAACAAGCAGTTCTAGTGTAGCAACAATACCATCCACAGCCAACTCCAAGTCCAATCAGAGCAGGATGTCTACACATAATGGTAGCATCCCGGGGAGTGTTGCTGAACAAAGAGGCCCTGGGGTACAGGTTCACAGTTTCCTGAAAGTGGAGTCCCAGGTAGACAGGGTGCTGAGGAAGGTGTTTGGTACCTTCATTGATCACTGCATTGAGTAAAGAAGTTGGGATGTCATGTTATGGATGGACAGTACATTCGTTGGGCCACTTTTGGAAGACTGTGCTCATTTCAGGTCTCCATGTTATAGAAAAGGTGTTGTTAAACATGAAAGGCTAGAGAAAAAGTTTACAAGGATCTTGCCAGGGTTGGAGGCTTTGAGCCTTAGGGACATTATGCTACAGCTGTTGGTGAGGCCACACCGGGAGTACTGTGTACAGTTTTGGTCTCTTTACTGGGGAAATGATGTACTGGTCCTGTAGGGGATGCAGAAGTGGTACACTAGGTTGATTCTGGAGTTGAGAGGGTTGGCTTATGAGGAGAAATTGAGTCACCTGGGACTATATTCATTGGAATTTAGACGAATGAGGGGGAAATCTTATAGAAACATTTGAAATTCTGAAGGGAATAGATAAGACAGAAGCAGGGAGGTTGTTTCCATTGGTGGGTGAAACTAGAATGAGGGGATGTAGCCTCAAAGTAAGAGGGGAGCAGATTTAGGACTAAGCTGAGGAGGAACTTCTTCACCCAAATCTGTGGAATCCCCTGCTCAGTGAAGCAGTTGAGGCTTTTTCACTGAATGTTTTTAAGGCAAAGATAGAGAGATTTTTGAACAGTAAAGGTAACAGTGAGGGAGTTAGTAAGTCAAGCTGAATCCATAAGAAGATCAGCCACGATGTGGTGGAGCAGGCCGGAGGGCCAGTTGACCTATTCCTGCTCCTGGTTCTTATGGTCTTATATTTTTATGAGCTATAGAGAGAGACTGGATAGGCTGGGGCTTTTCTTCCTTGGACCGTCAGAGGCTGAAGGGTGACCTTATGGACGATTGCAAAATCATGAGGGGCATGGATAGGGTGAATAGCCAAGGTCTTTCTCCCCAAGGTAGGGGAGTCCCAAACTAGAGGGGCATAGGTTTAAAGTGAGAGGGGAAGGATTTAAAAGGGACCTAAGGGGCAGTTATTTTCATGTAGAGGGTATATAGAAAGAGCTCCCAGAGGAAGTGGTAGAGTCTGGTAAAATAATAACATTTAAAAGGCATCTGGATGGCTACATGAATAGGAAGGGCTTAGACGGGCATGGGCCAAATGCTGGCAAATGAGACTAGATTTATCTAGGATAACTGATTGGCGTGAGTGGGTCATACCAAAGGGTTTCCTTCTGTGCTGTATAACTTTATGGCTCGGGAACGGATGTTCACAGGTAAAGGGACAACTGGAAAATGAGAAACCTTCAAAAATGAGATACTGAGGGTCCAGAGACAGTGTAAAAAACTGAAAGAACGGCGGCTGCTGTAAATCAGGAATGAAAACAAAGTCGCTGGAAAAGCTCAGCAGGTCTGGCAGCAAATGCGAAGGAGAAAACAGAGTTAATGTTTCGGGTCCAGTGACCCTTCCCCCAGAGACAGTATGTTCCTGTCAGGCTGAAAGGGCAAGGCTGGTAGGTGTTCAGAATGCTGGATGACGAGAGAAATTGAG
>NC_081392.1:6327565-6365065 GCF_030684315.1 Stegostoma tigrinum
ATCCAGGAGCTCTAATGAATAGAAATCAGGGAGGGAACCTGTACATTGAATGAAGTCTTACCTGGTACGTGGGTGAACAGTTGTGATTACTGGAGGTCAGTCGTCTCTGATACAAGGTTTCAATGAAGCAAATAGCAAAGTTAGTTCAATGCTAGTATATGTGATAGAGCCAAGCAGCATGGAAACAGGCCCTTCAGCCCAAATTTTCTGTGCTGACCAGGAGTTGGGACATCATGTTACAGCTGTATTGCCAGGGCCACATTTGGAGTACTGCATAGAATTCTGGTCTCTCTGTTATGGGAAGGATATTATTGAACTGGAAAAGATGCAAAAACAATTTACAAGGACGTTACCGAAACCGGAGGGTTTGAGTTATAAGGATAGGTTGAGACTCTTTTCCCTGGAGGGTTGGAGGCTGAGGGGTGACCTTATAGAGGTTTATAAAATCATGAGGGGCTCAGATAAGGGAATAGCCAAGGCCTATTCCCCAGAGTAGGGGAGTCCATGAAACCAGAGAGGTTTAGGGTGAGAGGGGAAAGATTTAAAAGGGGCCTGAGAAGCAACTTTTTCACTCAGAGGGTGGTGCGTGCATGAAATGAGCTGCCAGAGGAAGTGGTAGAAATGAGTGCAGTTACAACATTTAAACATTTAAGTTCAGACAGGTTCATGTCTAGGAAAGGCTTAGAGGGATATGGGCCAAATGCTGGCAAAACAAAGCTCTGGTATTAGGATTAGGGACCCAAAGCTTAGTCAAAGTCTACAATCTCAAGGAGGCCGTAAAGGGAGGAATGAGATTGAGAGATGGAGGCAGAAATCCCAGAGATTATACAGCTTAGCCACCAATATTGGAATGAAGGACCTAAAGGATGTGGGAGAGACAGGAGATAAATATTACCAACTGCGTGAATTTCTGCAACTCTTTGGCAATGAATGGGCAGACGTGCTTCTTACTTTGCTGCATAGAGCCTTTCCTACCTGCGGGGTCACTCAATCCCACCCAGAGTTTGGAGCAAAGAGCTGTAATTGAGGGATAATCAGTAAAAGAGGATGACAGCACTATCCAAGGTGGCATGGGACAGTGAGACAGGAAATGCTGCAATACAGGAAACCAATCCTGAGTGTGGCCAAGTATCAGTTTCAGACAGCAAGAAAGATCAGAGGCCTTTCATATCCTACCACATTAATAGGAGGCCGTGGGTGTTTTACACCAGTCTGTATGATCACTGAGTGTTATTTATCCCTCTCACTGCAGGAAACAGTGACCTGCATTTGTGCAATGCCTTCTCAAGAAAATAGCCCCAATATAGGCTCTGAATATGGCAAAACAGCCCGGTCTGGCCTATAGGTGACTCCAGACCAACAGCAATGTGGTTGATTCTTAATTTGACTCCATGACTGCACAGGCAGGCGGCTCTAGTTTAGTTTGGGATCATGTTTGGCACGGACTGGTTGGGCTGAAGGGCCTGTTATCACTCTATGACTGAACAAACCACTCAGTTCAAGGGGCAATTAGGGATGGGTGACAAACGCTGACCTTGCTAGTGATGCCCATGTGCCATGAAAGAATAAATAACTTGATTTTTAAGCACCTATCTCCCATCAGGAAGATTTTAGTCATCTCCAAATAGATCAAAATTCTGTCAAGATTTGCTGTATTATGATTCTGGCAGGTCCCACGGGATGTTTTATGTCCTCAAAAGTGTGATATTAATTCCCCATGTTGTTGAGCCAGAGTAAAAGGACGGTTACAAATCTCTGCTGTGATTCTGAACTCTTGGGATCCTTTCTACAAATTCCCAGGACAGTTTCTGGTCTGTGCAAAGAGGGCCTCATCTTCTACATTCTGCACCGGCCAGTATCCCATTTCCATGGTAACTCGCTCCCTTTCACTGGAAACTTTCGACGTGGTTCCAACTCTTTTTAAGTACTTTGATTTGTTGTTGCGACTCACGGTGTGTTACTCCCTGCCAATGAGTGCCTCCTTTTCAATTCTCCTACAGTTCAATGCCCTGACTTTTGTTAGCTTACACTCCCATGATTACAGGCAAGCATTGTCATCCCTGTAGCATTGCAGCTGAACTCTCCAAGAACTAAAGATCCCAACAACCCAGGCGTAAAATTAACCAAAGTGTGGCTTTTCCTTTCAATACATCTGTTTTATTAATTATAGAACTGTTGGAACACGAGAAAGGGGGTGTTCGTTAACTGTCAGGTTTCTCTTCCAATCGTAGCACCCGATGGTGTTCACTAGTGACAGATGGCCAAAGGGCATCTTTGTTGACCAATGGACAGTCACGGAACGGAGGTTGGAGACAGGAGCTCCCAACTTAGGCGTCTCCAAGATCGTGAGCCAGAGGTGCCAACAGTGTCAGCCCTGGCACCTCACCGAAGCAAGTTTCTATGGGCGAACCACAATGGCATTTGCTGGCAGGGGTCATCTTGGCCCAAAAGGTAGAATCCTTACGGCGCAGGTAGAGGCCGTTTGGCCCATCGGCCCTGCACTGACCCTCCGAAGAGCATGCCACACAGACCCACTCTAATTCCATCCCCTGTGGCTAACCCACCCAGACTGCACATGATGTGCAATTTAATACGGCCAACCTACCCAACTTTTGGACTGCGGGAGGGAACCGGAGCACCCGGAGGAAACCCACGCAGACGCAGGGAGAACGTGCAACCTCCACACAGCCCGAGGGTGGGATTGAACCCGGGTCCCAGGTGCCATGAAGCTGTAGTGCTAACCACAGAGCTACTTTTAATATTGCAGCTATCATAGTCTAAGCCAATCCTGCCCATTTTTTATTTTAACAAGGCAGGTGTGGTCAAGTAGTAACTTCTGTGGCCTTTTACCAATTTGCTCAGAACCCCCAGGGCCAAGAATCCCGAGCCATTGGCCGAGTTGAAAGCAGAGACGAGGGATTATCAACTCTGAAACATGCCACGCTCTCACTCAAAGACTGGAAGCCTTCCATTTCTATGGCACCTTTCATGACCTCAGGATCTCCAAAAGCAGTGAGCATTCATTCAAATATATTTTAACGTGTAATTATGGTCGCCCTCAGCAGCAGCGATGTGATAATGAGCAGGTGGACTTATATAGTGGAGTTGTTTAATGAATAAGCAGAGACATGAGCAATTCCTCCAGTTCCAACATATTGTGTGCTGGTCAATGGCCGAACCATGAGCAGGTGAATTAATCAGGATATCCCAACTCTAAAGCCACATCCCACCCAATCCCAGCCAAAGTTTGTGGAGTCATTTACAGGCAAGAAATTGGGCCATCCCATCCGTCGAGCACAGGCCAGCTCCTAATCCAGTCAAACACCCAAACTGTTCAAACCTTCCTCAGTTTTCTCAAGTGTCCATCCAAATTCCTGCGAAATTATTGATCATCTATCCTTCACCATCCCCATGGGCATTGGGTTTCCACATCATGCCCAACCACTGTGCGAAAATATTCAGCCACACTCACCTCCCATACATGATTCTTTGAAGTTTGCGTCACATAGAGACAGGGTGGCTAAGAAGTAGCAGGAACTGCTGATGCTGGAGAATCTTGGAAAACAAAGTGTTTGAAGAAGGGTCCAGGCCCGAAACGTCAGCTTTCCTCCTCCTCTGATGCTGCTTGGCCTGCTGCATTCATCCAGCTCGACACTGTGTTATCTCAGGGTGGTTAAGAAGGTGTTTAGCACACGTCTTTATTGGTCAGGCCTTTGAGTATAGGAATTGGGACATTATGTTGAAGTTGTACAGGACATTATTGAGGCCTCTTCTTGAGCATTGTGTCCAGTTCTGGTCACCCTGTTGTAAGAATATTGGAGAGCATTCAGGGAAAGGGTGTTGCTGGGGCTGGAGGGTTTCAGTTATAAGAAGAGGCTGGATAGGCTGGAACCTTTCTCACTGGAGCATAGGACGTTGACTTCATGGGTATTTTTAAAATCCTCAGGGCCATGGATAGGGTGAAGAGCAAACGTCTTTTCCCCAGGGCAAGAGAGCTCAAAACTGGAGGGCAAAGGTATAAGGTGAAAGGAGAAAGATCGAAAAGGGAGTTACTTTATCGCACAGCGAGTGGCTCTAAGGTGGACTGGACTACCCAAGGAAATGGTAGATGCAAGTACAGTTACAGCATTGAAAAGATATTTAGACAGATACATGGATAGGGGAGGTTTAGAGGGATATGGGCCAAGTGCATGCAAATGGGGCTAGTTTAGTTTGGGAAATCTGATTGGCATTGGCAGGGTCTGTTTCTGTACTGTAAGGCTCTAAGGCTTCTTGCCTCTAATGGTGAATGTGTACCCCCTTGCCATGTTTGTTCAACTATTGGAGACAGCTTCCACCTGTCTACCTTATCAGAACTAGTCATAGCATTGTTCACTTCGTTTGAATCCCCTCTCAATCTCTTTTGCTCCAAAGGGAACAGCTCCATTTCCCCGATCGCACCTTGCCTGTACAATCCCTCATCACTGCGACCAATCTACACTTTCTCAAGGACCCTCAGTGATTTCCGAAATGCAGTGACCTGAATGTGTCTGTATGGTTGGAAAGTTCCCATTTGGGATAAGCAAGCAAAAAACAAGGAGAAAATCAGTCTGTGTTATCTTCCACATTATCCTGTAATGCATCGAGAAATTTAATTCCAGATTCTGTTTTGTTGCTGTACATTTTACTACGTTTCTATCAAACCATGTATCCTCCCAAGTGTTTTATTGATTAGCTGTTCCCTGCGTCACACCAATGCTTAAATTAATTAACTTCAGAAAAAGAGGCATCAGGACAAATGTAAGAATGTCAAACATCAACGGGAGCCAAACATTTACAATGGATGAGAAAAAGGTGCAAGTCAACTCTGATTGGTCAAGTGTTGCCATGGGGAATGCACAAGGCAACCATTGGTCCCTCAGGATTTTGTTCAGTCCAGAAGTGGCGCTATACCTGGCCATGTACCTTTTCCTGTCGAGGGCATGTCACTGTATGTATACGTGGCTTCTTGTAAGCTACAACTGTGAGGCTCGCTAGATCGTCCTGTATTATTTACCAACATCAGGGAAGCTGGTGGTTTTTAGCCAATTCATTCACGGGATGAGGGCAGCGCTGGCCAGGCAGCATTTATTGCCAATCCCTAATTGCCCAGAGGGCGGTTGAGAGTCAACCACATTGCTGGGAGTCTGGAGTCACATGTAGGCCAGGCCAAGTAAGGATGGCAGCTTCCTTCCCTAAAAGACATTAGTGAACCAGATGGGATTTTCCCCAACAATCAGCAATAGATTTACAGTCATCATTAGGCTCTTAATTCCAGCTATTTTTTTTAATGAAATTCAAATTCCACCATCTGCTGTGGCCGGATTCAAACCCAGTTTCCCAGGGACGTTATCTGGGTCTCTGGATTAACAGTCCAGTGATAATACCATTAGGTATTATTGCCTCCCCATATGGGTCTGGTAATAATTACAATGTGAGTAATCCCGAACCTCCAGATTAATAATCGAAAGACGTGTGCTGGAAACCTGCCACAAACAATGCTGAAGTTTGAATTCTATAAAAAGTAGTGACTAATTAACTACTTCTGAATGTTATTTTTTATAAAAAAGGTCCCACCTGGCTCATTAATGCCCCTAAGTGACCGACATGTGACTCCAAACCCGTGGTTAGCTCACTGGGTAATTAGGGATGGGCAATAACTGCCCAGGGACACCCGTACCCCCCAAATAAATTTTTATAAATCTTGGCACTATTTGGATTGTTTTAAAAATTGTTTAATGGGATCACATCCAACATTAGACCCCAACATTTATCAGGAATGCTCACATTCTGTACCAGTAAGCAGCTATTTTAATTCACTCATGAGTGAAGGTGTGAATGGAGAATCCGACATTGATTCCCCACGCCCGGTCATCCTGAGGAGGTGCAAATTTTGCCTTATTCTTGATGCAACGGAGTGCCTTCATTGACTAACACAGAAGGAGGTGGTCAGCTAGCCATGTTGCTGTAGGACTGGAGTTAGATAGGGTGGGCGTTTGCGAACCAGTGGAAAATCTCTTTGTCTGGTGTTCACATCTAAAGCCTTTTGTCTCTGGGGTCTCTTAAAATTCAAGAGGGGTTTTGAGTTCTCTGCGAGGTGCCTGGATTACAACTGCAGTTACACTACAAACCTATGTGCCTAATGTAAATCCTCCAGTGTATTAAGAAAACCCACTGGTCTATTCCAGAATTGTGATTTTCCCATTTTTGTTCGAACAGTGGGTGGGGCACACACCTCCGAGGGACATATCATCCGAAGGGCAATGGAGCCAATTGAAAAAATGACCTTCCAACATCAATTATTATTTCGTCTTATGGGTACAGCACACTTAACTTTCAGTGGAAGGCCCTAACACCAAGTAAGGCAGGTCAGCAAGTCAGACACACACTGGAGTGTTGGTCCAGATTATAAACTGGTGTTCTGGCATGGGACCTGAACACACATTCTTCTGGGTCAGTGCCAAGTACACTGCCAAATGAGCTAATAGAATCCATCTGCGACTTGGGACTGTGGCAGAGTCTCAACCCCTCCCCCATTCCCCAACCCCCAAGATATACCTGTGTCTCATTATAGAATGGAGCCAATGGCTTCCTCATCAGAAGAAAGGGGAAGAAGCGATTGTTTGTTGAAGTAACATTTCGGAGGTTTACTGATTCCCTGTGGATTTTGGGAAAACCCTTTCTTCCATCTCACTGCCTACCCAGAGCACAGAGACCAATGCATGGACCCTGCCACCGGCTCCCAATGCAACGCTTACACTTCAGGACCTCCAGCCTCATTTCCCCATCTTTCTGAGCCTCGGCACCCCTCCACCCTCCCTATTGCCATAACTCTGCCTCTAATCATCCGAAACCTGCACAGCCTTCCATTCCGGCCTCCATTTTAAATGCTCCACCAACGGTGTCCACGCTTCCAGCTGTCTGCTTCCTAAACTCTGCGATTTCCTCCCCCCACCCCTCTCCCACCGTTTCCCCACTCTCTGCCTTGCTATCTCCTGCTTCTTCGTTAAGAACTATCTTAAAAACCTGCCTGAATGAGTCACTTATATCTCCTCAAAGCTCGCTTGTTAAGCACTTTGGGAGGTTTTGCCAGCTAGAGGCGCTATGTCAATGCACGTCACCATGCTGTTGTTGCCAATAATTCACTGACTCGGCTCAAGGCAAAGTAAAAGTGCAAACTAAGGGCTGCAGATTGGCGAGCAGGGCACAGGAGGCATCTCATACACAGCGGTCACTCTTTCTCCTCCCGCTGTTGAAATACCGCCACAGGCACCACAGAACACCTCTTGCCTTTAGGAGGTTTTTCCAAACTTTCTTTTCTCAGGATCTGCAGCCAATCCTTTTCCTCACAGCTTTCATTCTGCAGCTCTGAGCTCGGACAAAATCGGAACATCGCCAGCTGCTCTCATGGTCTGATGGGTCTTCCTTGGTGCAGGCCTCAGTTGGTCTGGGTCTCAGGGTACACACCTGGAGTACGGTGTACAGTTTTGGTATCCTCACTTGAGAAAGGATGTACTGGCCCTGGAGGGGATGCAGAGGAGCTTCACTATGTTGCTTCTGGAATTGAGAGGGTTGGCTTTTGAGGAGAGATTGAGCAGGCTGAGATTATTCTCATTGGAATTCAGAAGAATGAGGGGGAATCTGATAGAAGCAAATACAATTATGATGGGAATAGCTAATATAGAAGCAGGAAGGTTGTTTCCACTGGAAAGTGAAACTAGATCTAGCAGACATAGCCTCAAAATAAGTTGAGGAGGAACTTCTTCCTGCTAAGGGTTGTGAATCTGTAGAATTCCCTGCCCAGTGAAGCAGTTGAGGCTTCCTTGTTGAATGTTTTTAAGGTAACGATGGATTTTTGAGCAGTAAAGGGATTGAGGGTTTATGGTGAGTGGGTGGGTAAGTGGAGCTGAGTCCATGAAACGATCAGCCATGGTCTTATGGAATGGCGGAGAAGGCTCAGGGGGCCAGATGGCCTATTTCTGTGTGTATTTCTGATGCTCTTATTTATGATCCTGCCCCTGGTGAGAGATAGCTTCCTCTCGCTGTCTCCACACTTTGTGAGCCGCATGGGCACCTACACTGTGACTAGAATGAGTGTTCTCTGACACTCTGGAATTCCAACAACCTAAGACCATAAGATGTCGGAGCAGAAGTGGGCCATTCAGTCCATCAGGTCCCCTCTTCTCATTAAATTAGATCATGGCTGACCTGATCATTCTCAGCTTCACCAAAAGCTCTCCAAAATTTACCAAAGATCCTCAGACAGCACCTTCCAAACCCATGACTACTTCCATCTGGAAGAACAAGGGCAGCAAATACATGGGAATATCACCCCTCCCCACAGGGAGGAAGCAGGAGAACGTTATTGAGGAACATATCAGCCATGATTGAATGGCAAAGCAGGCTTGATTGGCCAAATGGCCCAATTTCTGCACCTATGTATAATGGTCTTATGGGCTTAGCCACTCACCATCCTGACTTGGAAATATATCACCATTCCTTCAACGTCGCTGGGTCAGAATCCTGGAATTCCCTCCTTAAGGGTGTTTGTTGTGGGTCAACCCACAGCACATGGACAGTAGTGGTTCAAGAAAGCAGCTCATCCCCACCTTCTCAGGGGCAATTAGGGACGAGCAGTAAATGCTGATGACACCCACATCCTAAAATGAATTAAAAAAGTATGGTTCATGTTTTTTTCCTTGATTTCCTTACTCATTAAAAATCTTTCCATCTCAGTCTTGAATATATTTAATGACCTCGAGAGCCATCTTGAGGAAAGAATTCCACAGATTCACTCCCCTCCGAGGGAAGAAATTCCTCCTCACCTCTGTCTTCAATGGGTGATCCCTTACTCTGAAATGATGCCCCTCTGGTCTCACACTCTCCCATACCAGGGGAAACAACATCTTCAAGGCCCCCTAAGAACCCTTATTTAAAGAGGGAGGTGATGGCCTATGGTGCTATTGCTGGACTGTTACTCCAGAGATCCAGAAAACATTCTGGGAACCTGGGTTTGAATCCCAACACAGCAAATAGTGCAATTTGAATTCAATAAAATATCTGGATTTCAAAAATCTAATGATGACCATGAATTGATTGTTGGGAAGAAAATGCCATCTGGTTCACTAACATCGTATAGGGAAGGAAACTGCCATCCTACAGGGAGAGGCTGAATAGGCTGCGGCTATTTTCCCTGGAGCGTCGGAGGCTGAGAAGTGACCTTAATGAGGTTTATAAAATCATGAGGGGCATAGATAGAGTGAATAGCCAAGGTCTTCCCCAGGGTAGGGGAGTCCAAAACGAGAGGGGCATAGGTTTAAAGTGAGAGGGATTTAAAAGGCACCTGAGGAGCAATTATTTCACACAGAGGGTGGTGCATGTATGGAATGAGCTGCCAGAGGAAGTGGTGGAGGCTGGTGCAATGACAATATTCAAAAGGCATCTGGATATATGAATAGGAAGAGTTTAGAGGGATGTGAGCCAAATGCTGGCAAAAAGGTTAATTTAAGAAATCTGGTCAGCATGGACAAGTTGGGCCAAAGGGTCTGTTTCTGTGCAGTACATCTCTATGACTCTACAGTAACTGAATACAGCATTGACTGCAGAATGGGTTAAATCAAATGTTTCATTGATATATACCCTGTTTTATCCTACGTATAATCCACTATATTCACCACATACCTCTGTGTGTGAGCCAGTTCCGCATGTTCCAGACAAAAACATCATTAGAGTCTCTTGGGCTCTCTGTTGGATTTATTTGATAATTTACAAATTCCATCCACTGAACGGGAGCAGATATTATTTTGTTTCAGTTCTGCTCACTCCACTTCAAAATCTGCTCAGAGTTGGAGAACATCAAATCATCGACAAATAGGAATTTGTAAAATCCTTTCCCATGTCTACCCCCACAACCACTAGCAGCCTCTAACCCTTCTCACTGAAATGACTCACTTCCCATGGGTTCTCAAAGGGGATTGTGTTAATGAGTCAAACTATCATCTCGGAGCAAATTACTGTAGATGCTCTGACGAAGAGTCATCTAGAGTCGAAACATTGGCTTGCTGTCTCTCCATGAATGCTGTCTGACCCATTGTGATAGAGATAGTAGGAACTGCAGATGTTGGAGAATCTGAGTTAACAAGGTGTAGAGCTGGATGAACACAGCAGGCCAAGCAGCATCAGAGGAGCAGGAAGGCTGATGTTTCGGGCCTAGACCCTTCTTCAGAAATCGAGCACCTCATTTCTGATGAAGGGTCTAGGCCCAAAACATCAGCCTTCCTGCTCCTCTAATGCTGTGTGGCCTGCTGTGTTCATCCAACTCTATACCTTGTTATCTCTGCAAGATAGGAGATTGCCCAGAACCTGTGATTTCCCAGCAGGCAGTCCAGTTCGAACTGTATTTTGGAATGAGCAAGCAGTGTACAGAGTTGTGGGAATGGACTGGTGTGATTACAAAGGGACTGGTGTGATTACATTATCTCGACTTCTCTGTCAGCTTCTTGGAAACATCTGCTGTTTTTAATTCTGTTCTGTTTGTTATGGACCAGACCAAACCCCTTTCAAATATATCACGGAGATAACCTAGACCCTAACTTTTATGTTGTTTAAAGGGCATTATGTGGTGCTGTGTTCTAGATATAATTTCATTGGTCACACTACTTGGCTTTAAGCAAAACACATTTTATTCTTACACCCAGTTACAAACAAAAGGAAGCGGAATTGGTATAGCTTTGACTCTATTGAAAAGGAATCTTAACGGAATAATGGATTATCTAACTACTAAGCATTAACTGTTCCAATATAGGAAACACACTCCTGGCAAAAGGCAAATTCAGTAACATGGGTTGTTTCACCAGCAATGTTTCTCCAGTCTGGGAGAAAAGAACACCTCAAAAAAAATCCTGGCATAGAGAGCACTCCAGCTTTTTGCTGTGCCTGAGAGAGATGTACAGCTGCTTTTGCCACCAACTCCATTAGCCCCAATAACAACTGAAAACTCAACTCAAACCCTGGCTCTATGGGAGCCTGACCTCACCCATTCATGCTGCTTCTATTGTTCCAAATTTTAAAGAAAATCTCCAGGGCCTCACAAGCTGCTTATTGGCTCGGGACACATCACAATGTCTCTCTGTCTCAGCATCTCTTCATGTAATAAAACCCAGGGGCAAAATCCGCCTCTTAAAGCCATTGCCTCATCGCACATTATACTTTGGGGTTTTTAATTTGCTGTTTCCCCAGAGTTCACTGGCTGGTAAAGTATCCTGGGTTTGTCAGGCACCTTATTTCCCTTCAGAATTTCAGCATTGTAAATTCCAGTGGAGCGGGATGTGAGTCTAAGAGATTTCTGTTGCTTTTGATGTCCATCCCAATACCCATTTCCCACCTGCCCCCAACCACACCCCCCCACCTTAACAATACTGCGAGGTGCTGGATGGGACAGACATAGATGCAAGAGTAGGCTATTCAGCTATTCTGCTTTACCATTCGATGAAATCGTGGCTGTACATCTCCCCCCAAATGTTATTTCTCAGACTATCCCCAAATCTCTTGATATCTTTAACATCGGAAAGTCAATCGATTTCTGCCTTGAACATACTCAACACCCTCTGGGAAAGGAATATACCACCATCAGAGTGAATAAATTCTTTGGCTCAGTTCTTCTGTAGTATTTACTGAGGCCATGACAAAGCTCACCCAGGCAACATTGATACAAGCAACACCTGTTAAAAAAACTAGCTGTTGGCTACCAGGTACAGAGATACAACAGGAACAAGAGGTAATTCCCACAAGAAATGAACAGGGCGACTGCCCTGGGATCATAAGCACAACTCTGAATTAAGAAGGAAGGATGAATGAGCAGGCCATTTCAGACTGAACCAACATCACCACCTTACCTCGGGACTGAGTAATTGTTCCGAAAACTGGGAAAGAGAAATGCTTAACCTTGGCTGAGTCTGAACAGAGTGCATGCATTAAATAGTTCAAATCCGGCATCACTTCAAAAGCCGATCTCTACTAGTCGTATTAATAATTTAGTCTAAAGAGGAATGAGTCTTCCAAGTTCCAGCTTAGGTGGATTCAGGAAGAAATTGATTGGGACAGGGAGCATAAAACTGACCCGGACTAATGGGAGAAACTAATTGGATTGGTTGGGACGTCGATGGGATTCAGGCTGGGGGATGCATTTGGTTATTAGGCACGTGTCAACACGGCATGTTTAATCAGACAGAGACAGAACCATAATGTACTGGAGGTGCAGTCAGCCATTCAGCTCATTGAGACTGCTCTGCCATTCAGTTATGGCTAATATGTTTCTCAATCCCGTTCTCCTGCCTTCACCCTATAACCCTTGGTCCCCTTACCAATCAGGAACCTATCTAACTTTGCCTTGAGGAGGTTGGTGGGGTGGAATGTTCACATCCAGCATGTCACCCTCCGACACTTCTGCCACCTGCGATCCAACCCCTCCACCAAAGAGATATTTCCCTCCCCACCCCTAACTGCCTTTCACAGGGACCACTCTCTCCCTGACTCCCTCATCCGCTCCACACTCTCCACTAGCCCCACCACCCCCAGCACTTTTCCCTGCAAGCGCAGGAAGTGCTAAACGTGCCCCTACACCTCCCCACCTCACTTCCATCCATGGACCAAGACAAACTTTCCATATCTGACAGGGGTTCACCTCTGCATCCTCCAACCTGGTCTACTGTATCCATTGCTCCTGATGTGGCCTCCTCTACATCAATGAGACCAAGCACAGACTCAGGGGCTGTTTTATGCAGCCATCTGCGCTCTGTACACTATAATCAATAACACTTTCTGGTCACTAACCATTTTAATGCCCCCTCCCACTCCCTGGGAGACATGTCCATCCTGGGCTTCCTCCGGTGCCACAATGATGCTACACATAAACTGGAGGAGCAACACCTCATATTCCACTCACAGTCTAGAAACTGTCCAGATAGACTTTACAAAATCATAGAAATCCCACATAACTGACCAAATGCATGAATACAGTGCCATAGATCTCACAGTAATTGTCCAGGTGAGCTAAAACAAGGCTGTTAAGAAGGCATACAGTGTTTTAGCTTTTATTAATAGAGGGATCGAGTTCCGGAACCAAGAGGTTATGCTGTAGCTGTACAAAGCTCTGGTGCGGCCGCACTTGGAGTATTGTGTACAGTTCTGGTCACCGCATTAGAAGAAGGATGTGGAAGCTTTGGAAAGGGTGCAGAGGAGATTTACTAGGATGTTGCCTGGTATGGAGGGAAGGTCTTACAAGGAAAGACTGAGGGACTTGAGGCTGTTTTCGTTAGAGAGAAGAAGGTTGAGAGGTGACTTAATTGAGACATATAAGATAATCAGAGGGTTAGATAGGGTGGATAGGGAGAGCCTTTTTCCTAGGATGGTGACGGTGAGCACGAGGGGGCATAGCTTTAAATTGAGGGGTGAAAGATATAGGACAGATGTCAGAGGTAGTTTCTTTACTCAGAGAGTAGTAAGGGAATGGAATGCTTTGCCTGCAACGTTTGTAGATTTGCCAACTTTAAGTACATTTAAGTCATCATTGGACAAGCATATGGACGTACATGGAATAGTGTAGGTTAGATGGGCTTCAGATTGGTACGACAGGTCGGCACAACGTCGAGGGCTGAAGGGCCTGTACTGTGCTGTAATGTTCTTTGTTCTATGTTCTGTGTTCTAATGCACAAGCATCAGTGATTGCAGGTAGATTGATACAAAATCACAGGTATCACAGTAACCATTCACATAAACTCATGAGGAATGGTAGGTAACCCAGCAGAAGTGCAGATAGACTGATACAGAGTGACAGGCATCCCAATGACTGTCTTGATAAACTAATGAAGAAGCGTAGGTATCCCACAAACTGTTTAGTTAAACTGATGCAGAATCACAGGTAACTGAGAAACTGACTAGAGAAAGGACCTGTACAGAATTGCAGGTCTCCCAGTACCTATCCAGATCAACTAATACAGAATCATACAAATCCCAGAAGCTATCCAGATGAAAACAGTACAGAATTACATGTATCTCAGAAACTGTTCAGATTGACTGACGCAAAATCCCAGGCATTACAGTGACTGCTCACTTAGACTGACGCAGTTTCATCGGGCATTCTGTGAAGACAGGTAGTACAGAAACGTAGATAGCCCAGATTGTGGCACAGAAAGACTGATACTCTATCATGAATTTCCTAATAACTCCCCTGAAAGGCCAGTACCATGTGATAGATATCCCAGGCTGTAACCCAAATAGGGTCAGAATGCCAAAATACCACAGGCACTTTCAGTCCTTAAACGCAACATGTGTTTTATTTTAAAGTGGCCTGCAACAGAGACAAAATAACTGCAGGTGTGAATTCAGTGGCTGTATGCCAAGAGGTCTGTGTGGAGCCAATGGGATTTAATACCTAAAAGAGTCAAAGAAAACAGACCGCACTGTGACTTGTGTGACTAAAAAAATAATGAGGGATTGATAGTCCCCTGCTCGACAGCAAGTCACCATGTGGATTATGCACCACACTGCAATAATACCTTGAGTGTTTTTTTTCCCCATCAAACAAGAGGAATTGAGTACAGGAGCAAAGAGATCCTTCTGCAGCTGTACAGGGCCCAGGTGAGACCGCACCTGGAGTAATGTGTGCAGTTTTGGTCTACAAATTTGAGGAAGGACCTTCTTGCTATTGAGGGAGTGCAGCGTAGGTTCACGAGGTTAATTCCCAGAATGGCGGGACTATCATATGTCGAAAGATTGGAGCGACTGGGCTTGTATACTCTTGAGTTTAGAAGGATGAGAGGGTGTGATTGAGACGTATAAGATTATTAAGGGATTGGATACTCTGGAGGCAGGAAACATGTTTCCGCTGATGGGTGAGTCCAGAACCAGAGGACACAGTTTAAAAATAAGGGGTAAGCCATTTTGAAACGGAGTTGAGGAAAGACTTCTTCACCCAGAGAGTGGTGGATATATGGAATGCTCTGCCCCAGAAGGCAGTGGAGGCCAAGTCTCTGGATAATTTCAAGAAAGAGCTAGATAGAGCTGTTAAAGATAGTGGAATCAAGGGTTATGGGGATAAAGCAGGAACAGGATACTGATTGTGGATGATCAGCCATGATCATAATGAATGGTGGTGCTGGCTTGAAGGGCCAAATGGCTTACTCCTGCACCTATTGTCTATTGTCTATTTCAACTGTACTGGAGGGTGCTTGTTGAGCTAAATGTTCTGATGTGCACCAGGCTGGGTTCGAGCATGAGTGTGTTGTGAAGGTCACAGTTGTAGAATTATCCCCTAGTCTTCCCTGTGCTACAAAGAACAAAGAAAATTACAGACTGGAACAGGACCTTCGGCCCTCCAAGCCCGCGCCGATACAGATACAGGTCAATTAAAATGAGCTCGCTAGCAGCCGGATAAAAAGGGAAAGGGGATTAAAATGGACTCTCAGCCTGCATGGAACTAAATCACAGTCAAAAGGAAACAGAGACATAAAATCTCAGCCAACGTGAAACACCAAGAATCCTGAATCCAAATGTTCAGCTGCTCCCACTAACTTCTACTGCAATGGCCAAACATTCAATGATCCACACCTTACGGATACTTCAGACTTTTACCTAATTGTTCTGTTTCATTTTTTGACTTTTTTTTTAGATTCACCCCTTCCTTCTAACCTACGTTAACACCTTGGTATTTCTGATCGCAGTAAATAATAACCACAAACTTTCTGATAGCTGAAGAAAATTTGCTTAAATTCACACTTTTTACAATGTGAGGTCACATGGGACTGGGAGACAGGAATGCACAAGGGAACGGGCACTTCTTCCATAAACTTTCACGTGACCAACCAACGGGGTGGATAACGTCAGAAAGACAGCCAATGAATCCCTACTCACCCAACAGCTTAATGCTTTGGGACACAAAGCATTTCAGAACCATAACAAGTTCGAAAAGGTCTTACAAAGTCATCATAATACCCCGACAGACTAATACAGAGTCACTGATATCCCGGGTTAGAGAGAGAGAGACTGATACAGAGTCACAGATATCCTGGGTAAGAGAGAGAGATACAGAGTCACAGATATCCTGGGTTAGAGAGAGAGAGAGTGATACAGAGTCACAGATATCCTGGGGTAGAGAGACTGATACAGAGTCACAGATATCCTGGGTAAGAGAGAGAGATACAGAGTCACAGATATCCTGGGTTAGAGAGAGAGAGAGTGATACAGAGTCACAGATATCCTGGGGTAGAGAGACTGATACAGAGTCACAGATATCCCAGGTTAGAGAGAGAGAGAGACTGATACAGAGTCACAGATATCCCAGGTTAGAGAGAGAGAGAGTGATACAGTCACAGATATCCCAGGTAAGAGAGAGAGATACAGAGTCACAGATATCCCAGGTTAGAGAGAGAGAGAGTGATACAGTCACAGATATCCTGGGGTAGAGAGACTGATACAGAGTCACAGATATCCCAGGTTAGAGAGAGAGAGACTGATACAGAGTCACAGATATCCCAGGTTAGAGAGACTGATACAGAGTCACAGATATCCTGGGTAAGAGAGAGAGAGAGTGATACAGAGTCACAGATATCCCAGGTTAGAGAGAGAGAGAGTGATACAGAGTCACAGATATCCCAGGTTAGAGAGAGAGAGAGACTGATACAGAGTCACAGATATCCTGGGTTAGAGAGAGAGAGAGAGACTGATACAGAGTGACAGATACCCCAGGTTAGAGAGAGAGAGAGTGATACAGAGTCACAGATATCCCAGGTTAGAGAGAGAGAGAGTGATACAGAGTCACAGATATCCCAGGTTAGAGAGACTGATACAGAGTCACAGATATCCTGGGGTAGAGAGAGAGTGATACAGAGTCACAGATATCCTGGGGTAGAGAGAGAGTGATACAGAATCACAGATATCCTGGGTTAGAGAGAGAGAGACAGGTACAGAATCACAGATATCCTGGGGTAGAGAGATAGAGAGTGATACAGAATCATAGATATCTCGGGTTAGGGAAAGAGGAAGACTGATACAGAATCACAAATGTCCCAGGTTAGAGAGACAGACTGATACAGAACCACAGATATCTCGTGTTAGAGAGAAAGACAGATATCCTGGGTTAGAGAGAGAGATACAGAGTCACAGATATCCTGGGTTAGAGAGAGAGAGAGAGAGACAGATACAGAGTCACAGATATCCTGGGTTAGAGAGAAAGTAATACAAAATCACAGATATCCTGGGTTAGAGAGAGAGAGAGAGAGACAGATACAGAATCACAGATATCCCGGGTTAGGGAAAGAGGAAGACTGATACAGAATCGCAAATGTCCCAGGTTAGAGAGGCAGACTGATACAGAACCACAAATATCTTGTGTTAGAGAGAAAGACGGATAAAGGTTTACAAATATCATGGATTAGAGAGAGGAAGAGAAAGAGAGACTGATGCAGAATAACAGACATCCCAGGTTAGAGCGAGGCCCTGGTACAGAATCACAAATATCGTGGGTTACAGTGACAGACTCAGACATCACAGATATTCTGGGTTAGAGAGAATCACTGACAGAGAATCTGAGAAATCCTGGGTTAGTAGGAGAGAGAAATGACACAGCATTACAAGCTACCCTGTTTATAGATAGATAGAGAGAGAGACAGATACAGATTCAAAGATATTCCAGGTTAGAGAGAGACTGATACAGTATCACAAATGTCCTGGATTATTGAGATAGAGTGATGCAGATTGAGAAATACCCAGGTTAGAGAGAGAGATGGATACAGAATCACAGATATCTCAGGTTTGAGAGGGAGACTGATGCAGAATCCTGGATATCACAGGTAAATGGGAGAGACTGATACAGAAACACAGATATCCTGGTTTGGAAATGACATAGATCCTACAGAATCATAGACATTCCAGGTGAGAACAGCAAAAGACTGGTACAGAATCACAGATATCTCAGTCCCTGGAAGCCGGTTTGCCTGGAATATGTCCCATGTGTTTTCGGCCCAGGTGCCACTTTCTTTTTCTAGCTGGCTGTTGCTGGGCTCCTGGACTAGAGGCTGCTTTCAGGTCTCAAGGCTCTCCAGAGCTGTGTTAACCTGCTTCTTTGGGTTCACCGTCTCATGCCTGCAACCCAAAGACCTCCAAAGGTCCAGTTCCTTGACACCTTTCAGATTAAATTCCATTTTAAAACATCATTTTATTGAGAACTGTCATGCATTAAATCTTAGCGATGTACTACTCAGACCCTGAGCTTATAGTCAAGTGGTCTGACTTCAGTGTGAGTTACATGTTACTGTTGTTATATTGCTGCTTTATGGTTAACACAACCTTCATGTAACCAAATCTAAAACCACAGCCGTTCCCAATCTGCCCTCTCTGACTGGTTTTCATGTTGCATTCAATGTTTGTAGCTCAAATCCACATCAATTGCTCCCTGTGAAATCAAAGTGCTACATACCACTGAATGGAACATTTCAACTGTTATTTGATTCCTAGTCAGTCAACAAAGCTGATTGCTCCACAATTATTACAGAGATGGTAGGAACTGCCTTTGCTGGAGAATCTGAGATAACAAGTTGTAGAGCCGAATGATCACAGCAGGCCAAGCAGCATCAGAGGATCAGGAAAGCTGGCATTCGAGTCTAGACCCTTCTTCATTTTCTGAACAAGGGTCTAGACCCGAATGTCAGCTTTCCTGCTCCTCTGATGCTGCTTGGCCTGCTGTGTTCCTCAAGTTCTACATCTTGTTATCTCTGCTTTGCAATTGTCCCTGTATTGCAGGATTCTAACGGGAATCTGTGTGTGTGTGTGTGTGTGTGTGTGTGTGTGTGTGTGTGTGTGTGTGTGTGTGTATGAGAGAGAGGAAATCTCACTCTGTGTGTGTGTGTGTCTGTGTGTATGAGAGAGAGGAAATCTGTGTGTGTGTGTGTGTGTGTGTGTGTGTGTGTGTGAGAGAGAGAGAGAGAGAGAGAGCAAGAGAGAGAGAAAGACAGGGTGTGCTGCCTGTGTGTTTGAGTTTGTGTGTCAGTCAGTGGGTGTGTTTGGGTATGTGTCAGTGTGGGCTCTTTAGAGTGTGTGTCAGACTGTATGTGAACACGTAAAAAATGTGTCAGAGTGTATGTCTAGCAAAAGGTGTGTGAGAATGCGTCAGTGTGTGTTCAGATAGCCTCAATGCATCAGACTTTGAAAGTGGGTGCATGTTAGTATGTGTCAGAGTGGGTGTGTCAAGTGTGTTAGACTGTGTGTGTCAGAGTGTGAGTGAGTGGGTGTGTTCATGTTTGTGAGTGGGTGGGTGTGTCAGTGCATGTGTGTGAGTGGGTAAGTCAATGTGTGTGTGAGTTGGTGTGTTAACACGTGTGTGTGTGTAACTGGGTGTGATACTGTGTGTATGAGTGGGTGTGTTAGTATGCATGTGAATGGGTATGCCATTGTATGAGTGGGTGTGTCAACATGTGTTTGTGAGTGTGCATTAGTGTATGTGTATGTGTGTCAGTGTGTGTATGAGTGGGTGTATGAGTGTATGTGTGAGTGGCAGTGTTAGTGCATGTGTGAATGGGTGTGTCAATATATGTGTGAGTGGGTGTATCAGTATGTGTGTGAGGGAATGGATGTGTTAGTGAGTGAGTGAGGGGGTGTGCTAATGTGTGTGTGAGTGGGTGTGTCAGGGTATACGTGAGTGAGTTTATTAGTGTGTGTGTGAGTGGGTGTGTCAGTATATGAGTGGATGTGTCAGCATGTGTGTTTGTTAGTGGGTGTGTCAGTATGTGTGAGTGAGTCAGTGTGTCAGAGCATGTGAGAGTGGGTATGCTAGTGTGTGAGTGAGTGTGTCGATGTGTGTGCAGACAGCCTCAGTACATCAGAAAGAGTGAATGTGTGTTATTCAGTGCGTATCAGCATGTGTGTATGTTAGTATGTGCCTGAATGGGTGCGTCAGCATGTGTGAATGGGTGTGACAATGTACGTGTGAGTGGGTCTGTGTGAGTAGTTGTCTGAGTGTGTGCTTGGGTGTGTGTGAGTGGGTGCATTGGTGTGAGTGAGTGTGTATGTCAGCTTGTGTGCGTGTGTCTGTGTGTGTGAGTAAGTGTGTCAATGAGTGGGAAAGTGTGTGTATAAGCTTGTGAGTCAGTGTATAGGTGAGTGTGTGTGTAAGCGTGTGTGTAAGTATGTCTGTGTGCGTGTGAGTGAGTGTCTGATTGCTGGGTGTGTCAGTGTGTGAGTAAGTGTATGTGTCAGAGTGTGAGTGAGTGTGTGTGTCAGTGTGTAAGTGAGTGTGTGTGTCAGTGTGTGGGTGAGTTTGTGTGTGTGTGTTTAAGTGAGTGTGTGCGTCGGTGTTTGGGTGAATGTGTGTGTCAGTGTGTGGATGAGTGTGTGTGTCAGTGTGTGGGTAAGGGTATGTGTCAGAGTGTGTGTGTCAGTGTGTAAGTGTGTGTGTGTGTCAGTGTGTGGGTGAGTGTGTGTGTGTGTCAGTGTGTAAGTGAGTGTGTGCATCGGTGTTTGGGTGAGTGTGTGTGTCAGTGTGTGGGTGAGTGTGTGTGTCAGAATGAGTAAGTGAGTGAGTGTCAGGGTGTGTGCAGACTGTCTCAGTGTACCAGACTGTGGGAGCCGGTGAGTGTGTGCCAGGGTGTGTAATGCGAGTTGAGGTAATTACTTTA
Organism: Stegostoma tigrinum; assembly: GCF_030684315.1. NCBI lineage: Eukaryota > Metazoa > Chordata > Chondrichthyes > Orectolobiformes > Stegostomatidae > Stegostoma > Stegostoma tigrinum. Next base: position 6,348,250 of record NC_081392.1, read on the forward strand.
GGCGGTGCAAGGACAAAACGCAGAGACATTGTTTCTACATTCACATTTTCTCACATTTTTCCATGTTCACGACCAACATCTTTAACATGACAAGACCCTGTAATTCAGGAGAGAATGTGCAAACAACCCCACTGCTCACCAGGTAAGGAAGGGCACGAGCAACCATTGCATTTATCAGCCACCGAGATAATGAACATTTCTCACCGTCACAAGCACATTCCCAAACCAGACTATCAGCGCTTGAAGGAAAATTCCTGCGTAATGCTGCAGGTGAGGAATTCAGTGCAAGGTTTTGACATGACGAAAGAAAAACTAGTCGGCATTGTTAAAGTAAAATTATTTCAGGTTTTTTTTCTCTTTTATCAATACTAAACGTTGGGCAGGGATTTTGTACTATCCTTTGTACAATCATTAATAAACAATATGAAACATTTATGCAGAATTAAACCGAGCTGTAATGCGCCACCTACCAAACGCCACGAGTGCATCCCGTCTGAATCTTTGAGACCCACATTGGTTTCAGAGACAGCAGATGTTGGTAACGGCGTAGTGTCTCTCTTTCTCCGTTACACGGGTTTGTGGGACTTGACGTTTGCAGTTCCCTGGATGCAACAGCGTTTATTTACTGAGGTGTTTTTTAAATGACTTTATTTCAATTTAACGAGAGGGTTGGGGAGGGTGGGGGGAGTCCATATATTTCAATTACAGCCCTGGGTTTCCTGTAAAACACGCTGCTCCCTCACTTGCTCTTTCTCTCTGTCTCTCTCTCATTCCAATCGGCAGATCCCAACATAAAGCTCCCCTCCTGTATCCTGGAGTGGGCACTCTGACTGGAAACGGATTGTTTTGCCGCTTCTTTACAACATAAGCAGGATGCCATTCTAAACGAATCGCACCTTCCTGAACGTTTCTCATTTTTTTACACAGAAAGGTGATGTTTCCCCTTTCTCGGGGGGAGGTTTTGTACCCTGATTGGAGTAATGCTCTTCAAATCGAGGCAAGTAACTTTCTCTGTTAAATGTTAAATTGTCAGGATTTTAAAGAATCTTAGGTTTTAAGGAGATACAATGCGGCACCGTTCACTCTCCGTACGCAATCCTGAACGCTTCTCAACCGCAAGATGATCATGATTTTTAGTTCTCTCCAGTTTTTTTTTGTGTGGATGTGGGTGTCGCGGGCTGGCTGCAGCATTTATTGCCCGTTCCCCAACTGCCCCTGGAGAAGGTGACGGTGAGCTGCCTTCCTGAACTGCTGCGGTCAGTCATAGAGACGTATAGAAACGAAAACAGAAAAGCTCAGCAGGTCTGGCAGCGTCTGTGAAGTGGAAGCAAAGTTAACGTTTCGGTTGGAGTGACCCTCCCTCAGAACCGTGTATGCATCTGTGTGTGTTGATACAGACGAACAGCTCAGAAACAGACCCTTCGGTCCAGATATCCCAAATTAATCAATTTCTATTTGCCAGCATTTGGCCCATTTCCCTCTAAACCCTTCCTATTCATGTACCCATCCAGATGCCTTTTAAATGTTAATAATTTTACCCGCGTCCACCCTTGTCTGTCCATTCGACGTCCTCTGCATGAAACAGTTACCCCCGTAGGTCGTTTTATGTCTTTCCCCTCTCATGTTAAACCTATGCCCCTCTAGATTTGGATTCCCCCACCCTGGGGAAAAGCACCTTGGCTCTTCACCCTACCAATATCCCTCATGATTTTATAAGTCTGTATAAGGTCACCCCCTCAGCTCCTGGGATAATAGCCTCAACCTATTCAGCCTCTCCCTGTGGCTCAAACCCTCCAACCTGGCAACATCCCCGTAAATCTCGTCTGAATCCTTTCACTTTCACAACATCCTTCCCAAAGGAGGGAGGCCAGAATTGAACGCAATATTAAAACCCAAACATAAAACGCGGTGAAAAAAATCCCAACAAGCTGATTACATTCTTTGGGTGTCACATCCGGTCACCAATCACGACTTTTGCTTCTATTTATTAGAAAAACTGAACTTTAAATGACTTTTTCTGTCACTTTTTAACCCTCCTACTCGAGGAGGGAGGGGAATGAGGTAGGAATTCTAGTGAATTCTTTGAGTGTCTGAGTATCATTTTGGAAAAAGAAACCCGCCGGGCAATTCTGTTGGTTGTGAGATTTGACCAAACACCTCAAATTTTGAGCAAAAAAAAGAGGGCAATTGCCCACTGACGGAGGGTGGAGGGAGTGGGCACTGGGCTTGAGGATAAGGCGCGTAGGAGGCGGTTATGTTTTCTGCTTTGCTACTTGAACATCGTTGTGTCTGCTTCACCCTATATGTATTAAACAAAACCTTCCAGCCTCACAGGGACACTCCCTAAAATGTGTCTGTTGATTAAAAGTAATCAGTTCACATCTCACAACCCTCCTACTTCTATCTCCCCTGTTTGCTCCAATCTTACCGCCAAAAAAAGGTTGGTTTATGAAGGATTTTTTTGGTTTTAAAGGATGTCAAAGGAATTAAGACCAGTATGGTTTGGAGTTGCCTAAGCGAGGAACCTGCCCGGGTTTATTTATCGCTACCTTGCAGACACCACAAAAGTGGGGGCGTTAATTTAAGGGGAGAGGAATCTCTGACTCTTCAGGCAGTTAAATTGCACAACCCCCCGCCCCCCCCCCACCCTCTTGTGCTCGGGGTTGTGGGAGGGGATTCTGTTTTATGTAATGTTTTATTATAGAAGGGTATTCAGTTTTATATTATTTTGGAAGGGGATTTTGTTTTATATATTATTTTGGGAGGGCTTTTTGTTTTAGATATTATTTTGGGAGGGGTTTCTGTTTTAAATATTATTTTGGGAGGGGTTTCTGTTTTATTTAACATCCTATTTTAGGAAGGGGTTCTGTTTTAAATATTATTTTGGGAGGGGTTTCTGTTTTATTTACCATCCTATTTTAGGAGGGGTTTCTGTTTTAAATATTATTTTGGGAGGGGTTTCTGTTTTAGATATTATTTTGGGAGGGGTTTCTGTTTTATTCAACATCCTATTTTAGGAGGGGGTTCTGTTTTAAATATTATTTTGGGAGGGGGTTCTGTTTTACACAACGTACCATCAAGGACGGCGTTGTATTTTGTACAATATCTAAATGGCGTTTTACCGCAGCGATAAGTTGAATGAAAGAGAAGTGTTTCAGAAAACAACAGTCCTCAATTTGAGTTTAAATTGTTAGCTCCACAATTTCGAATTCAAATTGAGTTTATTTTGCTGATTTGTTGGGTCGTTTTATTTTGTGTGCGTGATAGATTTGTCGACTGTATGTTTACAGTCTGTTTGGAAACTTCAGGTATTTTTCTGTGTGTTGGATGAGCGGCTTTTAGTCCAGGATTTGCCTCACTAACCGGTGTCAGGTTGAGGTCACCCACACACCCCCCCCCCCTCCTCATCCCATCCACCCCCCCCCCCCACCCCCTCCTCCCCGTTGAGCCTCAGAAGGCGCCGCCTGTGGAAAGTGATGGATGGATAGCCTCTGCTCTGCGGTCAGAGCTCAGTATCACCAAGAAAAACATACTGGAAGGACAAATGCAGTGACACCGCCCTCCCTCCACCTTTCCTCCAGAGTACTGCCCCCTTTGCAATGGAGGATGGGGTGGTGGTGAGTCAGAGATTTGCCAAATTGGAGCAATTCTTCCTGGAATCCAGGTACTTGTATCCTCAATATGCCTCATTTTACTTGTTGTGATATCGTGTTCAGCCAAACTGACTGCTCCTCTTGTAAAGCCCGGAGTCTGGCTGGAATGGCACTGTGTTGGAAATGATTAAACCTTTCATTTCAGTCAGCGAGTCTATGTATCTCCAATAACCCCCTCTTATACAGGGAAATGCAAGCCAGTTAAATATTACCCAAAGCACCCCCACCAGCGCAAATTAAATATTGGGTGGGGGGGGGGAATGTTCGTTGAATGATTTTTATTTCGATAGCAATGATGTGCAAGGGGGAAAGGCGCTAGGGGAATACAAGCGTTGCAGCAGAGAGATGGGTCGAAAGATCTCCAACTGCGCCGAGTTTGCGTGAAATGTGACTTTCTGAGATTCACTTGGGAGCTAATGAGCTCAGACTGGGTCAAAGTGGAAGGAATCCAGGGGGTAGAACAATAACAAAACAAAAACATTGCTGGAGAAACTCAGCAGGTCTGGCAGCACCTATGCACAGAAAGCAGAGTGAGGCGACGGCCCAGTGGTATTATCGCTGGACTGTTAGTTCACAGACCCGGGTTCGAACCCCACCACAGCAAATGGTGGAATTGAAATTCAATAAATATCTAATGATGGCCATAAATCCATCCCCGATTTTTGGGGGTGGGGGGGAACCCATCTGATTCACTAATATCATTTGAGGAAGAAAACTGCCATCCTTACCTGGTCTGGCCTGCAGTGAGACTCCAGACCCAACGTGGGTGACCCTCAACCCCACCCTGGGCAGTTAAGGATGGGCAATTAATGTTACCTCGCCCGAGATGCCCTCAGCGAATAAAGCATCTTTCCTCGGAGCTGCACAAGGTTAGTGCAGCCAGTTCCCCTCAATTTCAAAGCTCAAATTTATTCCAATACCTTTGAATGATCCTCCTGTTAAATTGGAACAGGCGGGCGTTGAGAGTTTTAAACAATAGTTTCCCACCGTTCAGATATCCTTAATGGGACACCCGCCGAGGTATTAGAACAGAAAGCAACTGTCGCCGCGATGTGAAGGAACCGGGCAGTAGTATAACACTGAGGAGGATTCCATGTGAACGTGAGGAAGGGTTAATGGTGGCACCTTATTCTGAGACAGACAGAAACTGCAAATGTCACCCCAGCGCAAGAAAATACTTAGCTCCAACGAAAAAGAGTGCTATTGCATTGAAAAAAACACCCGGTAAAATGCAAATAAAGAAGGAACTGAGAGTAAGAGGGATGAGGGTATGAGCAGCCTGGATGAGACTTGGTACAAAGGAGAGCCAATTCAAAATAGACAGCGTCGCTGCTATTTTGTTTTAAAGACTCGCTGTTTAGTACCACACACAAAAAAAAATCATTGCGGGCAGAACGTAAGTTGAAAAATAGGCAAAGCAGCAAGTTAGAGTTACTACTAGTAACTATTAAATATCTTAACCTATAACTGGTAATTAATATTGCTAAGAATCTCAGAAAATAACTAATACATTTCTTAGCGAGTAACTAGCATTGCTAAATATCTCAGTAAATAACAAATAAATTTCCTAGAGAATAACTAGTAACGAGTATTGCTAATATCTCAGTAAGTAACTGGTAAATTTCGTGGAGAAATACTAGTAACTAGTAATGCTAAATATCTTAGCAACCAATTAGTAAATTTCTAAGCAAATATCTCCTCACTAGTATTGCTAAATATCTCAGTTTGTAACTCGTAAATTTCTAGAGTCACTAGGAACTAGTGTAGCTAAATATTTCAGTAAATAACTACTGAATTTCTTGATGAATAACTAGAAACTAATAATGATAAATATCTCAGCAAATAAATAGTAAGCATCTTAGCGAATGCCTAGTAACTAGTATTGTTAAGTTTCTCAGCAAATAACTACTAAATTTCTTAAAGAATAACTGGTAACTTATATTGCTGAATGTCTCAGCAAGTAATTAGTAAATATCTGAGCGAATGCCTAGTAAGCAGTATTGATAAATTTCCCAGCAAATAACTACTAAATTTCTTAGAGCATAACTGGTAACGTATTGCGAAATATCTCAGCAAATAATTAGTTAAATATCTTAGAGAATAACTAGTAACTAATATTGTTAAATATCTTAAAGACTAAAATGTTCCACTTGTCAATTTTTATATGTTTTACTGTTCTCACGTTGAATAAGATTAACTCTTGTAAACTTTTGCACCATGTGTAGCCACTTTATTTTCTTCTCTGAAAGGTACGAATAAAAATTTTCTGGTTTGTGATTCCGCCCCCCACACCCACCCTTTTTTGCTGCAGGGTCCGTGCTATCTCTCGACGCATATATTTTGTTTTCAGATCAAACCCGAATCTTCTCTGGAAGTGCTCCGAGTCCAGCTTCTAATAACGAGTGGATACGGCTCTCCACCGCTCCACCCCGCCCTCACAATGCCCAGTTAGCGGCGACCAAGCTGGAAACACACAATAGGACTTAACATGCAAAACATGTCACACTCACTTTCAGAAGGAAGGGGGTAAAGATATTTGGAGTTGTGGACGGTGGGATCTGAGTTGATTTTATTTAAGAATTCAGCGGCACTGCTGTTAAATTAGTGGGGTTTTGTAGGGTGGAGGGAGATACAGTTGTTTGAGGGTCTGGGACAATGAGATGGAGTTGCACAAAAATATACTATAATCGGAAATACTCTCAGCACGTATCTAAATATCTTGAAATTCATCTTTTTGTCTCCCTGCCTCTGTATCCATTTCATATTTTGGAAGTTAACGCTTTAGGAAAGGATTTTGCTTATCGCGTGCGATGGAGGAGCTGAAAGGGAGACGAGGGTCTATCATTTCAAGAACTTGAACGGGACAGTGAGGGTCTGAAATAAAACGAACAGGGAAATACTGTGTTGGAAATGACTCGGAGATTTAAGGCGTAGACAGGCAGCGAAAGTCAAAGATATTTGAAATTCACCTTTCATAAATAAAAGCTTGGGATAGGAGGGAATTCATAATGTTCCTAAACAGCAGGCTGTGTGAGTGGTCGGGTTTGGCTCCTCAGAATTTATTTCTTTATCCGTTCTGTTTATTTAGAAATACATTTAGTGTCAGACTCGATTTACACAAACAAACTAGACTGAAGACAAATGAGGCGTCATTAAGCTTTTTCTGTACGGATACTATAATAAATAAAAGCCAAGCAGGCAGCAGAAGCAGATTGTGTTGTTTCTGTAGCACTTTGTTACAATTTTAGCTGGAATGGGGCAGGGTGTCCGGGTGGGGGGTGTGGTGGTTGATTTTAAGCTTTTGCATTCGAAGTGTCTTTCATCCGTCACCGTGGTTGAGTTCTCCCTAACCTCAGTCCCAAGCACAAGGGAACGGCCCTTTCGCTTTCTGAGTTCTCGGGCTGAGTTGTTTGGACCAGGTTAGGAGTGGGAGAAAGCATTTCTTCAAACAAAAACAAAATAAAAACATTGAGCCAAAACGCAGCCCTAAACACAGGAGTCTTCACCCAGAGCGGTGCCTAAGTCAGAGTATCAAACCTCCACCATATCCCAAAGGCTGGAAATTATTATACTTTCAGACCTTGTTTCAGGTAAGAAATAAATAAAGGTAGATGGATGGATGGATAGATATAGAGATGGATGGATAGATATAGAGATGGATGGATAGATAGATTAGGACAGAGGTAGACAGATTGATACAAAACAGAAATTGCTGGAAAAACTCAGCAGGTCCGGTAGTATCTATTGACAGAAAGCAGAGTTAACATTTTGGGTCCAGTGACCCTTCTTCAGAACGTGATCGATAGGTAGACAGATAGAGAGCTAGACAGATGCTTCCAAACATATATACGTCGATTGAGAGATAGGTCTATAGAAAGAGGAATATATAGTTAGACGGAGAGTTAAATAGACAGATAATTAAGCAGACAGACCGATAGTCAGAGAGGGTAGCAGTAGATGCAGCACAGAGGCATGCAGGCTGAGGGATCCATACAAAAGCACAACGGGCCCCACCAACTCTACCGCTTTCCGTGTTGTCCACTAAGTAGCGCCGATATTGCTCACTGCATTTAAGGATCATCTGCCAGTCGCTGGGGAACAATGTGGAACAAAAACAGGGGTTGCAGGATAAGCTCAGCAGGTCTGGCAGTGTCTGTGGAGAGAATTCAGAGTTAATGTTTCAGGTTGAGTGACCCTTCTTCAGAAATTTGGCGTGAGCCCTGGCCCGCGATCTCTCCGCATCAAGGATTGCGCTTTTTTTTAAATGACAGGGTTTCGTTTCTGTCTCTATCTGTTGACCATTTCTCTGTTCATTCTGCATCTCTTTCTCTGCCTCTTGTCCTGCTCAGGGTCTTTATTCTCCCCGGCGCCTCTGTATCTCAGACACTTTCTCACCGCCTCTTTATTAATCTTTAATTACTTTCCTGACATTCTCACTCTTACCTGTGATTATCTCCTGCCTCACTCTCTATCTCTCCACTAATTATCCCCCTGACGTTTCCTTTACTCCTCACACCGCCTGTTTCACTCTCTGCCTCTCTAACTTACTCTCTCAGTTTCTCTCAGCATCTGCCTCACAGTCTGTCCCCGTTCCTCTCCGCATTGGTGCCCCTCACTCTCACTCTCTCTCTCTCTGTCTCTGCCTCTGCCTCACACTGACGTTTCTGCAGCCCTTCCTCCTCTCTCCCCCAGTCGTTCCCCTCTCCCCTCACTGCCTCTCTCACAAACCCCATCCTATTGTCTCGCCCTCACTATTTCTGTCACTGTCACTCCCTTCTACTGACTTTTTCTCCATCTTTCATTGTCACTCTCACACTCTCATTGTCTCTCCCTCTTATTATCTCACTTTCACTGCCTTTCTTTCACTCTCTCAGTTAACTCAGCCACATTAGGGGCATTTAAACAGTCCTTGGATAAGCATGTGGATGATGATGGGATAATGTAGGGGGATGGGTTTACATTAGTTCACAGGTCGGCGCAACATCAAGGGCCGAAGGGCCTGTTCTGCGCTGTATTGTTCTATGTTCCCTCTCCCTCACTCTCATTGTCTCTCCCTCTTCTCCTTCATTGCCTTTCTTACACTTTCTCACTCTCTATTTCACACACATTCTCTCCTTCTTATCTCTTTCACTGCCTTCCTATTACTTTCACTCTCTCCTTGTCTCCTTCCCTCGTCTCTCACTCTTTCTCACTGTCTCTCTCGTTGTCCCACTCACCGTCCATCTCTCCCGTTCACCGCCTTCCAGTGCCTCCCTTCCTGCAGCTCTCTCTCTCTGGTTTCACACCGACCTCTCTGTTTAGCGAGAATGCTCGTGTCCGATTATCCGAACCCACGCCATGGGGCTTGGTGCCCAAAACCGCGTTGATTTAAGCCGCGAACGGGTTTAAAATAAACTGGAGACTCTGCTTGCATTTAAATCTCAGTTTATCAAAACTAGAGCCATGAAACTGCGAACAGAACCGCCATTCAGTCTAATAATGACCTGAAAAATAAATAGAAAAAAGTCACTTGAAAGCTCCTGTAGCTGATGAAGGCATCATTTCAAAGTTCTTCAAACACACGTTGGGGGCACTTTGTAACACGTTATTGGCATCATAAACACCAAGCAATTCGAAATTAGAGAACATATTTCGCCGGTTGAAAGAGTTCTATTGTAATATTTGATCTGAGCGGGTTGTTGGGATGATCTTTGAGGCTGTGTAGAATTTCCTGCCTGGCTGAAAATGGTTAATTGAGAGTTCCTTTCATTTTACAGTAGCTGTTGACTGCTTGAACTCCGCATGACCTCCCCCCTTGGGGTTGAACCGGTACAGCCAGGCCGGCCCACGGACGTTAAACATTAACCGGTTTGAGGTTTGGGCTGATCTCTCTCTCCTAGCCCCCTCCGGGCTGAGCTGGGGGTGTCAGCTGTGCTGGAGGGGCACCTTCCCGGCATCATAGAGTGATCACACAGCGCTGTCTAGTGGGGATGGGGAAGAGGGCTGAATACCTCTCAGCCCCACTCAGCCTGAGGAAGCATTACAGGCTGACTGAAACTGTACACAGCAACGAAACATCCCACTGACATACCTATGGATAACAATTGCACTCACATCTTTAAGAATACGTGGATTAAAACAAACAGCAAATGTGCAAAAGCTAGACGTTAATATAGGATCAGGAGTAGGCCATTCAGCCCCTTGAGTCTGTTCAATGATTCAGCACAGAAACAGACTCTTGGATCCAACTCAGATCCCAACCCAACTTAGTCCCATTTGTCAACATTTGGCCCATATCCCTCTAAACCCTTCCTATCCATGAACCCATCCACATGCCTTTTAAATGTTGTTAATTGTACCAGCCTCCACCACTTCCTCTGGCAGCTCGTTCTATACACTCAGCACCCTCTGTGTGAAAAAGTTGCCCCTCAGGCCCCTTTAAATCTTCCCCATTTCACCTCAAACCTTCTAGTTTTGGATTCCCTGCTCTAGGAAAAACACCTCAGCTATTAGCCCTAACCATTCCTCTCATGGTTTTATAAAGTCACCTCACAGCCTTTAATACTCCAGTCTCTCCCTATAACTCAAACCTTTCAGTCCTGGCAACATCTCCATAAGCAAAAACAGAAATTGCTGGTAAAGCTCAGCAGGTCTGGCAGCATCTGGGGAGAGAGATCAGAGTTAATATTTCGGGTCCAGTGATCCTTCCTCAGAGTTCTGATTTCTCTCCACAGATAAGACCATAAGACATAGGAGTGAAAGTAATGCCATTCGGCCCATCGAGTCCACTGTGCCATTTAATCATGGCTGATGGACATTTCAACTCCACTCACCCACACTCTCCCCGTAGTCCTTAATTCCTTGCAAGATCAAGAATTTGCCAATCTCTGCCTTGAAGACATTTAACGTCCTGGCCTCCACTGCGCTCTGTGGCAATGAATTCCACAAGCCCACCACTCTCTGGCTGAAGAAATGTCTCCTCATTTCCATTTTAAATTTACCCCTCTAATTCTAGGGCTGTGCCCATGGGTCCTAGTCTCCCCGCCTAACGGAAACAACTTCCTAGCGTCCACCCTTTCTAAGCCATACATTATCTTGTAAGTTTCTATTAGATCTCCCTCAACCTTCTAAACTCTAGTGAATACAATCCCAGGATCCTCAGCCGCTCATCGTATGTTCGGCCTGCCATTCCAGGGATAATCCGTGTGAATCTCCGCTGGACACGCTCCAGTGCCAGTATGCCCTTCCTGAGGTGTGGGGCCCAAAATTGGACACAGTATTCTAATGCCAAGGAAAATTCTGATGCTGCAGACCTGCTGAGCTTGTTTTTTTTTTCTGATTTACAGCATCCGCAGTTCTTTCAGTTTTTAACATCCGTGTAAATCTTTTCTGCGCCCTCTGAAAGTTTAACAATATCCTTTCTGTAGAAGGCGAGCAGAATTGTATACAAAATTGCAAAATTGGATTATGGCTAGTCTGTGGCCGAACTCCTTATACCCTTGTTCAACTAAAAATAAATTTTCACAGATTTAAAATTAAGAACTGATCAGCTGCCATTTTTGGAAGAGAGTCCCAAACATCAATCATCCTTTGTGTGCAGAAGTGCTTCCTAATATCTCTCCTGAGTGGCCTGGACTTAATTTTTAGAGTATTGCCAAATGCTGAATATTATTATGGTCAAATATGTCACTGTGAATAAAATGTATATTTTGTCTGTTTATATAAGATATGTTTTTAGTACAAATATTCATAATTCATCCTCAAAATGTTGAACGTTTCTATCTCTACTGAAACACACACATATATAAAAATCTATATACATTTTAGGTGTATATGAGTCAGACTGACATATTATTAAGAGCAAAATACATCATGTCAGTGACTCATATGGGAAATATTTTATTATTTAGCATATATTTTTCCTGCTGAACACTCATCTGTCAAAGCTTCAGGAGAGAACCCAAATGCATAATTTGGGGAAAGGCGTGAGCTGTGTATATTTGTATGTCTGTATAATAGAATACAGGTTTGCATAAGTCTCCTGTTCAGATTTTCCTGCTGTTCCAATGTCTGTCCCATGCTTCATGACCTCCACTAGCCCCCTGCTCAAACATCCTGTTGAAATGTTGAATTTGCTGCTCCTCGGATGCTGTCTGGCCTGCTGTGCTTTTCCAGCTACCCATCTACTGACTGTACTCTCCAGCATCGGCAGTCCTTACCACCTCCAAACCCTCCAATGTCGCATTCACATTTTTAAAATTTGTCCTTGACATTTCCTCTTCCCTTTCTCTGGAATTTCCAACAGATTTGTGGCATATTTGTGTTTCTCCCAGTCTTGGCTTCATGTGTATTCCCCAATTTCCTCAGTGCACCTGTGCTTTTGGCTGCATAGGGCTTTAAACTCCAGGATCTCTCACTCAGCTCCCTTGCCTCTCACTTAGCATACGGAACTTGTGTTTGGAGTCTGAGGAGGTAGGGGAAGCCCTAAATGAGTTTCTTGCTTCTGTCTTTACGAAAGAAATGAACTTTGTAGTGAATGAAACCTTTGAAGAGCAGGTGTGCATGCTGGAATGGATAGAGATAGAGGAAGCTGATGTGCTGAAAATTTTGTCAAACATTAAGATTGACAAGTCGCCGGGCCCGGACCAGATTTGTCCTCGGCTGCTTTGGGAAACGAGAAATGCAATTGCTTCGCCACTTGCGAAGATCTTTGCATCCTCACTCTCCACTGGATTCGTATCTGAGGACTGGAGAGAGGCAAATGTAATTCCTCTCTTCAAGAAAGGAAATAGGGAAATCCCCGGCAATTACAGGCCAGTAAGTCTCACGTATGTCGTCTGCAAGGTGTTAGAAAGGATTCTGAGGGATAGGATTTATGACCATCTGGAAGAGCATGGCTTGATTAAATGCAGTCAACATGGCTTTGTGAGGGGCAGGTCATGCCTCACAAACCTTATCGAGTTCTTTGAGGATGTAACTAGAAAAGTTGATGAGGGTCGAGCTGTGGATGTGGTGTATATGGACTTCAGCAAGGCATTTGATAAAGTTCCCCATGGTAGGCTCATTCAGAAGGTCAGGAGGAATGGGATACAGGGGAACTTAGCTGTCTGGATACAGAATTGGCTGGCCAACAGAAGGCAGCGAGTGGTAGTAGAAGGAAAATATTCTGCCTGGAAGTCAGTGGTGAGAGGTGTTCCACAGGGCTCTGTCCTTGGGCCTCTACTGTTTGTAATTTTTATTAATGACTTGGACGAGGGAATTGAAGGATGGGTCAGCAAGTTTGCAGACGACACGAATGTTGGAGGTGTCGTTGACAGTATAGAGGGCTGTTGTAGGCTGCAGCGGGACATTGACAGGATGCAGAGATGGGCTGAGAGGTGGCAGATGGAGTTCAACCTGGATAAATGCGAGGTGATGCATTTTGGAAGGTCGAATTTGAAAGCTGAGTACGGGATTAAGGATAGGATTCTTGGCAGTGTGGAGGAACAGAGGGATCTTGGTGTGCAGATACATAGATCCCTTAAAATGGCCACCCAAGGTGGACAGGGTTGTTAAGAAAGCATATGGTGTTTTGGCTTTCATTAGCAGGGGATTGAGTTTAAGAGTCGTGAGATCTTGTTGCAGCTCTATAAAACTTTGGTTAGACCGCACTTGGAATACTGCGCCCTGTTCTGGTCGCCCTATTATAGGAAAGATGTGGATGCTTTGGAGAGGGTTCAGAGGAGGTTTACCAGGATGCTGCCTGGACTGGAGGGCTTATCTTATGAAGAGAGGTTGACTGAGCTCGGTCTCTTTTCATTGGAGAAAAGGAGGAGGAGAGGGGACCTAATTGAGGTATACAAGATAATGAGAGGCATGGATAGAGTTGATAGCCAGAGACTATTTCCCAGGGCAGAAAAGGCTAACACGAGGGGTCGTAGTTTTAAGCTGGTTGGAGGAAAGTATAGAGGGGATGTCAGAGGCCGGTTCTTTACACAGAGAGTTGTGAGAGCATGGAATGCGTTGCCAGAAGCAGTTGTGGAAGCAAGGTCATTGGGGTCATTTAAGAGACTGCTGGACATGCATATGGTCACAGAAATTTGAGGGTGCATACATGAGGATCAATGGTCGGCACAACTTCATGGGCTGAAGGGCCTGTTCTGTGCTGTACTGTTCTATGTTCTATGTTCTATGTTCTAAAATGCTGATAAAACCTATCTCTTCCATGGGGCTTTTGGTCATCAGTCTTAACATCTCTTCATGCGCTCCTCTGTCAAATGTTCTTCAGTGCTGCCCTTGTGAAGCACTTTGGGATGTTCCACTACAATAATAACAGGATATAAATGCAAATACTGTTTCTTTTGAAAAAGGATAACAAAAACGTAGAAGATGGGCCTAAAAGAGGGACCAAGAAGGGAGAGATTGAGTTGAGCCTGCAATCTACTGTTCTCGTTAGACTTGAACTCTACCCACGCTTGAATTTATTTCATTCTTTCTTGGGACTTGGGCATCCCTGGTAATTTGAAGTCATTTGACCCTCGAATTGAGAAAATTGTTAAGGCCATTTCAGGAGGGCAGTTAAGAATCAATCACATTGCTGTGGGTCTGGAGTCACATGAATGCCAGAACAGGTAATGCATAAAACAGTACAGCAAAGGAATAGGTCCTTCAGCCCATCATGTCTGTACATTACCTTGATGCCATTCTAAACTAATCCCATCTGCCTGCACACGGCTCATATCTTCTCTTCCCTGCCTGTTCATGTGCTGTCTAAATGCCTTTTAAACTTTGCTACCTGCTTCTACTCTCTCACCTGACAGTGCATTTCAAACCTCTACCACCCTCTGCACTTTCCCCCTCTCACCTTAAACCCGTGCCCCTGAGTATTTGACGTTTCCACCCTAGACAAAAGGTTCTGACTATCTGCCCTATCCATGCTTCTCATAATTATATACACCTCTATCAGGTTGCCCCTCAGCCGCCGACAGTCTATCAACATCAATCCAAGTTTCTCCAACTTCTCCTTATAGCTAATACATTCTAATCCAGGCAACATTCTGCGGAACCTCTTTTGAACCCCCCTTCCAAAACTCCACATCATTTCTATTGTGTGGTGACTAGACACACACACAACACACTCAATGTCACTAAAGTTTTATACAAGATGGCAGATCAACCCTCTCTAAAGGTCTGTAATGAACCAGATGGGTTTTAATGACAATTAGTATTAGTTTCGCTTCTCAAGACTAGGTTTTCAATCTGAGAACTGTTAATTTTCTTTAAATAATTGAATTCAGATTCCATCGAACTCATGACCCCTAAGTTGGCTGTTGCAGTTATCAATCATATGATATTATCACTGTGCCATGTCAAACCAATGACATCCGGGACACTCAAGAGAGGCAGGTGATCCCACAGCCTTAGAAATAGAATTAGGTTTATTGTCATGTGTGCTCAAGTACAAAGTACAGGAGTACAGTAAAATATGTATAATGTTGCCTCACAAAGAACGATCTTAGGTATATAAAAACATCGAAACATAGGAAATAGGTGCAGGAGGAGGCCATTTGGCCCTTCAATCCTGCACCCCCATTCAATATGATCATGGCTAATCATGCAATTTCAGTATCCCATTCCCACTTTCTCTCCGTAGTCCTTGATCCCTTTAGCCGCAAGCACCAAATAGGAGCAGGGCTTGTTGAATATATCTAACAAACTGACTCCAACAGCTTCCTGGGGAAGGGAATTCCACAGATTCACAACTCTCTGAGTGAAGAAATTCTTCCTCGCCTCAGTTCTGAATGGCTTCCCCCTCATTCTTAGACTGTACTTAGGTACAAATATGTTAGGTACTAAAGTAGATTAGGTACATGAATAGAGAAATAAAGAGGAAAAGCTAGAAGTAACTTACCTATGTTAGCCTTGTACAGACTAAGTCTTCCATTGCTCAGCTTTTTCTTTTATTTCTCATATTTTCATAGTTCATATTTGTTTCTCAAAAGCTGTGGTCAGAAAGAATACTTATTCGGGGACATTGACAAGCAGGAGGTAGAGCCTGGGAAGTTGAAGAGTCTAGCACAAGGAAACAAAATGTTGACAGCGATAGGCAGCAATTAGAGGTCGGGAGAGGAAGAGGCTCGCGCATAAAGACAAGGTGTTAGCATAGAATAACAGAAATCACGAGTTACTGACCCTGCAACCATAAGACCAAACTCTGGAAGCAAAGTGTCATCTCTGATCCTCATTATAATTGAGTCAGACCCAGAACGTGATATTGGCAATTGATCAGAGCTAGGTGAATATTGGGGTGCAAATTACAATCATTGTCACTAACGTGTGATTGCCACCCATGAGTCAGCTGCTGAACATCCCTGTTATGGGCAAAGCAGCAACATCAGAAAAAAAGCACTTTGCACATACAAACATTCAGAAATTGCACACAGAATCATGGCGATTTCTCTTTATTGTGGCTAAAGGTGGAAAACTTCATAGATCATAGAATCCCTACAATGTGCAAACAGGCCATTGGGCCCAACAAGTCTGCACCACCCCTCTAAAGAGCATCCCACCCAGACCCATTCCCCTACCCCTGCATTTCCCCATGTCCAAACCATCTAACCCAAACACCCCTGGGCACTACGGGCAATTTAGCATGGCCTAACCTATACATCTTTGGACTGTGGGATGAAACCGGAGCACCTGGAGGGAAGCCACGCAGACACGGGGACAATGTGCAAACTCCATGCAGTCAGCCCCCTGTCAAAGGGATCGAACCCGGGTCCCTGGTGTTGTGAGGCTGCAGTGCTAACCACTGAGCCACCGTGCCACTCAGTACAGTACTTATGCAGTAATGTGGACTGTTATGAAATTTTTAAAGTTTCAACAACTAGTGAGCATGATGTTTGAAACTGTAGAGAGTGAAATAACAGACTGTGCGTTTTGGGGGGGTTTGTGAATTATTTGGCATGTTAACAGATACCAAGGAGAAGCATGTAGAGGTAGATTTCAGCTCATAGGGCTGCTCTGTCGCTACAGATACACAACTAGTAGTGGTTTAACCTGAAGGTCACTATCCCTCAGGTGAAGGGAGAAGTTGAGAAGGAGAGTCTTTCATAGTAATCGCAGCCAATGTAGGAATTGATCCTGTAATGTCAGCATCACTCTGCATCACAAAACAGCCATCTGAGCTAACCAATGTATCTTCT